>NC_030441.2:17604621-17634621 GCF_001660625.3 Ictalurus punctatus | reverse complement strand
CCTCATCCTCAACGAGATAGTGGACAGGTGAGAGAGAGAGAGAGAGAGAGAGAGAGAGAGGACACACCCCCTCCTCTGTGAATTCTTCACTATATTATGAAATGTACTGTACATGAATGCATCATGTGTGCTGTATTATTCCATTACAGTACCTTGTGTGTGTGTGTGTGTGTGTGTGTGTGTGTGTGTGTGTGTGTGTGTGTGTTGCAGTGGCTCGGCGGTGAGATTCGAGGATGTAGCAGGTCAGGAGTTGGCCAAACAGGCACTGCAGGAGATCGTGATCCTGCCGGCACTGCGGCCTGAGGTACGACACGACACCTCTTCACAGCAGAGATCACCACACACACACACACACACACACACACACACACACAGACACACACACACACACACACACACACAGACACACACACACACACACACACACAGACACAGACACACACACACACACACACACACACAGACAATGCCATGTCTCACAACATTGTTGTTGTAGTTGTTCACAGGACTGAGAGCTCCAGCGAGAGGACTGCTGCTGTTTGGGCCTCCTGGTAACGGGAAGACCATGCTGGTACGACACACACGCATACACACACATGCACACACACACACACACACACTGATCACATCCTGCTTTACTACACACTACTCATCCAGTTTGTGTATGTATGTTTGTATGTGTGTGTGTGTGTGTGTGTGTGTGTGTGTGTGTGTGCATATGCATGTTTCTCTCCTCTAGGCGAAAGCCGTTGCCATGGAATCCAACGCTACCTTCTTCAACATCAGTGCTGCCAGTCTGACTTCTAAATACGTCAGTGACCGACCTTTCTTTCTTTCTTTCTTTCGTTTGTTCATTCCTCTCTCTCTCTCTCTCGCTCTCTTCCTTTCATTTGTTTTTCTTTATTTTTTTTTCTTGCCTTCTTTTGCGCTCTCTCGCTCGCTCTCTCTCTCTCACTCGCTCTCTCGCTTGCTCGCTCTCTCTCTCTCCTAGTTATCCCTGTTATTAATAGGATGTGTTATTAGTCATCGTTTATTAGATGTGTGTGTGTGTGTGTGTGTGTGTGTGTGTGTGTGTGTGTGCGCGTTGTACAGGTCGGTGAAGGTGAGAAACTGGTACGAGCTCTGTTTGCTGTTGCCCGAGAACTGCAGCCATCAGTCATCTTCATTGGTGAGAAACCACACACAGTAAGCACATAAACATCAGCAGGGTGTGTGTGTGTGTGTGTGTGTGTGTGTGTGTGTGCGCAGTAGTCTGGCACAATTACAGTTCACATGGTATAATAGATGACCTAACATGACCTTTAGCTCATTATCATTCTGGTGTGTGTGTGTGTGTGTAGATGAAATAGACAGTCTCCTGTGTGAAAGGAGAGAAGGAGAGCACGATGCCAGCCGGAGACTGAAGACTGAGTTCCTCATTGAGTTTGATGGGGTATGAATCTCTCTCTCATATCCTTAATGTCTTCCTGTCTCTCCGTCTGTCTCTCATTTTCTTTCTGCTAACTGCATTCGAATATAAATCATATGTATGTGTGTGTGTGTGTGTGTGTGTGTGTGTGTAGGTACAGTCAGGAGGAGATGACCGGGTGCTGGTGATGGGTGCCACAAATCGTCCTCAGGAGCTGGACGAGGCCGTGCTCAGGTTCTCACTGCTCTCATCGTGTTCTTGCTGTTTCAGTGTTAATGTGAACTCTACTTTTAATTCCTCACTGTCTGTGTGTGTGTGTGTGTGTGTGTGTGTGTGTGTGTGTGTTATGTGCAGGCGTTTTGCGAAGAGGATTTACGTGACCTTACCCTCAGAGGAGGTACGTCCCAGAGTGAACCGTTCATGATTAAGAGAAATAAACTTATCACGACCTGGCAGTTGTATTTATACCAGGGTTGCCAGATTTCTTCTGCCTTCTCACTCCCCCAGACACCGTAATTATCGTCAGCGCCACGTCTCGCCTCATGAACGCACTTCTCGTTACCGTGCTCAACACGAGCGCCGCTCGCGATCTACTCTACTCCGTCTCAAAGCTATCCGTTATCCATCACAATATCCAGAATAATACGAGACCGTTTCGTTATGACCATTTAAGGAAATGTTTTTAATAGTGCTTCATCTGGAAATACTGTACGATGTTTACTTTTGAATGTTACGGCACATTGGCGTTGGACTTTAAATGAGCGTATAAGGTTCAGAAAGTCAGATTTCGAAGTTTGGTAGCATATATTCAGCTGTCAGGTGCTGGACCTAATGGATATGTTCCACCAAGGGACATATTTTACTGTCACAACCCTGACTTGATGTTTGTGCGGTCGTTGCGACTACTGCGGACCGCGTGAGTGAAGATTTTACCGACCGATCTTAATTCTGGAAGGTTGTCCAGAGGATAAATATATACCTGTTGTTTGAGTTTCGGTATTTCGGTCATTTTTAACTGGATTTAAAGTCGTATTGGACTGTTTTTGGCAGATGTGGGAACCCTGTGCTCACTGAAGACGCATTGAGAGCATGTAGAAATACCAGCCCAGGTGTGCATGGCTCTTAAATGATGTCTCAACGATGCTCTTACCATGTCTGAACTGTGTGTGTGTGTGTGTGTGTGTTGCAGACGCGGTTGAAGCTGCTGAAGAATCTCCTGAATAAACATGGCAACCCACTGACGCAGAAAGAGCTGAATCAGCTAGCCAGGTCTGTGTTCTCTAGCACACGCACACACACACACACACACACACACACGCACACATAGACAGAGGGAGAAATGTGCAAGAGGAAAAAAGGGAGACTGGGCTATTGTGGTAATCGTATTGCTGTGTGTGTGTGTGTGTGTGTGTGTGTGTGTGTGTGTGTGTGTGTAGGATGACCGATGGTTACTCAGGCAGTGATCTGACCTCCTTGGCTAAAGACGCTGCACTGGGACCCATACGAGGTGAGATGACAGAAAAGAAACCCATCTGTGTATTTATTTGTGTGTATTCTGTGTGTAATCCGATCTCTGCGTGTCTGTAGAGCTTCGTCCGGAGCAAGTGAGGAACATGGCGGCAAATGAGGTACAGTTCTTCCTGGTTCATTTCTGACTGATGTGTGTTTAAGAACAATAATTTATAGCTGGGGTGTGTATCGTCGTCTTAGATGATTAATGAGCTTGTTGATGACTCGTGTTCTCGTGTAGCTGAGTGATGTATGATATATGTTTAAGTGTGATTCAGATACTGCACAAATGGCCACACACAGAGGCCACGCCTCCTTCAATAGGGCTGACACACACAGAGGCCACGCCTCCTTCAATAGGGCTGACAGACACAGAGGCCACGCCTCCTTCAATAGGGCTGACAGACACAGAGGCCACGCCTCCTTCAATAGGGCTGACAGACACAGGGGCCACGCCTCCTTCAATAGGGCTGACAGACACAGAGGCCACACCTCCTTCAATAGGGCTGACAGACACAGGGGCCACGCCTCCTTCAATAGGGCTGACAGACACAGGGGCCACGCCTCCTTCAATAGGGCTGACAGACACAGAGGCCACGCCTCCTTCAATAGGGCTGACAGACACAGAGGCCACGCCTCCTTCAATAGGGCTGACAGACACAGAGGCCACGCCTCCTTCAATAGGGCTGACAGACACAGAGGCCACGCCTCTTTTGCGGAAACTAAAAGTGACTGGGCCACACGTCCTTCGTTGAGACTGACTGGCCACGCCTCCTTCGCTGGGACTACCACTGCCACGCCTGGAGTCCAAAATAACGTCCGTCTCTGTTTCTTTCTCTCTCAGATGAGGAACATTCGTTTCTCGGATTTCGTCGAGTCCCTGAAGAAGATCAAGAAGAGCGTCAGTCCTCAAACTCTGGAGCAGTACGCGCGCTGGAACCAGGACTACGGAGACACCACCGTATGACACACAAACACTCGTCATTACGTGACCTCTGGTCTGTGACCCGAGACATTAGTGGTCTTTTCCAAATAGACCTTGTCACTCTACGCTGTTTACCCTTTTGAAGAGCAGACGCTGCTGTTTTCACTGCGATTGAGCACGCTTGTGATTCGGGAGACGTCACGCACGAGGACGCGTCTCAAATCACCGCTGAAGGAAGAAAAGGATGATTGCTTTTAATTAAAAGTGTTCAATTAAAAGAATAAACGAGGCTTCCACACCATACATCACACATCTCGTACCGCGTGATCGAAACGAGAACCGGCCCGAACAGAAATTGAGCTTGCGGTTACTTCTCCACCGACTCGGAAGATGACTGCAGCGGTCACAATGACATCATCGAACAAGCAACGTATACCACAATGACAGGAAAGTTTATGTTCGTAAGACGAGACATGACAGAATTACAAGCGTTTGAACCCTTTACTGCGTGGCGTTCCCATAATGCAACACTCAACTCATCTCTAATTTTACTTTTTTTGCCATATGGCAACATTTTACCAATTCACATCACTTACTTTTATTACTTGTGGATTTAAATAGAATAATTCATGCAGTAGAGGGTTAATCCCGCTGTGTTTATTCTGAAACAAAACCACGTTCGTATGAACGACGGTATTTTGAAATAATTCTCCACACGGTTGCTTTTATCAATCCGAACACAGACGACCGTAACCGTTATGTATTTTGGTTTTCCTTCAGTAGTCAGTGTGTATCGCACAAGCTCCAGCGTTCGTATCCCCGGCCCCACGGACGCGCGCGGTGGTCCTTCTCATCTGTGCCTTAGCGTTTCCGCAGTTTCTCGACGGGGATATCCGGCCGTCCGACTGCGCTACGGTCCGAGATGTGTGCTGTAGCCGAGACAGGAAGTGATCTCGACTCTGGTGTGCTTTTGTACAGCGTCTAATCAGTGTATTTCACAATAATGCAAATAAATCCGGTAATAAACTTGTACAGTAAATCTCGTGTCTGGAACAGGAACCCGCAGGAAGTCCTGTATTTAAAGCAATAACTTGTAAACTCGTGACGTCGGACGGGGCGTGTAGTATTTATCGTACGAGCCAGAGAACCTACTACCTGTGTTGTAAAACTTTACCGTTTAAGGAATTCTGTGATTGTTTTCATTCGTTTGTATGTTCCGGCAGACGCACAGCAAATCTACCTGCCGTTGTGAAATAAAGCATGAAACGGAGAACACGAGTTATTTTACGATATTCCAGAAGATTAAAGGGTTTCTCGTGTGTATTTAATGTGTACGCTGTGGGATCCAGTGTATAAGCTTAAGAAATCAGGGTAGGTATAATGCAGCAAGAGGAAAGCAAAATACAAACGCTATGATCTTTGAAGTAAAGGTCACTTGCGATGTCTTTATATAGACCTGGAGTAAGACGAGTGGCTGTGAACAGTAAGATCTAAAGCTCTAACCCCCCCCCCAAAAAAAGACCAGAATAACGTGACGGTATAACTGCATATTGCACTTTAATCTCTGAAATGCGGGACATCCGAGTAACAGTCGACACGCTGCTTTTACGTACACAGAGGTTTGTATATGGTAACTAGGCTGGACTCAGCATTCCCACTCTATCATTCGCACTCTTATTTTGTAAGTGTTATGAGCTGAAGGTGCAGCAGATCCTGGATCAGTAACTAAAACAATCACGCTGGGAGCTTCAACGTGTTCAGTCGAGCCACGGACAGCCGAGCGTGACGGTTTCACATTCGAAATGAGTGCGAGGGACGTGCGATTCCCTAAGTGCGTTAAAATTCATCCATACACACTGTAACAGGCCCGAGGTCGACGACGGCTTGAACGAAGGACGGTTAAATCTGTGTCGTCTGGTTTGTGTGGTTTCAGTGGTCCAGGATGCGCAGGTTCCCGGAGACTATCTTGTTTTCCAGCATTGCTCCGGCGGGAATGTCGATCCGGTCTCCGTGATTAGCGATGATGATCACCGTGCCCTGAAACGCAGAGGAAACGTACGTCGTGTTTATTTTCGGAATTATAAAGATAGAACAAAATGTATTGTAAAATGACTCATTTTTGTACATATCCGTCTACCCGTTCATCCGACTCCATCTCCGTCCAACTACTCATCTATTTATTTCATCCACACCCACTCGTCTCAGTCCTTTCATCTGTGTAATAGATCTCGACCATTTATTCAGCCGACCAACCAGCCATGTCTGTCCATCTATCCCCATCTTCATCCACACACAGTATCCAGTACCCTTCTCTCCCTCCCTCCCTCTGTTGTTTACCTTCAGAGTGACCTGCTTGCCGAAAGTGACGTCTCCGGACACGGTGAGGTGATCGAGCTCCAGCATGTCCGGGATGCTCTCGAACCTCTGCAGGAAGTCCTGCACCTACGCCACAAAAACGCACACAAACGCAATACCTCCGTTATATACAGCTGTACACTTCCGAACGCTCAGGTCGCTGACGTCGGACACGATCGTACATTAGCCAGTCTGTATCCCGGACTGGCCGAGAGATTAAACACCGCGTAACCTTTGCGCTGTGTGCTTTATGGCGCAATTAGTCCACGGCTGAAATCTGACCAAAGAGCAGTGGGGCACAACACGACACGGTTTTGCAGCAGGAATAGTTTACTCACCTTGTACAGGAATCAGTGCTAAACCAACACTAGGTCACGTGCTTACCTTGGTGAAGGAGCTGCCCAGTTTGACGTGCGGCGTGGTGGGGAACTCTCTCTTCTCGCTCATGTTGAGAGAGCCCACGTCCAGGCTGTACAGGTTGGACATGACCAGCAGCAGGTCGGAGGTGGTCTTGACCGGAAGGAAGCGGCTGCGCGGGACGTTGATGCCCAGCGCGTTGTCAAAGCTCTTAATAGCAGCACCGACCGCCGTTTCCAGCTGGATCACGTTCAGACCGCCGTCCAGAGTCTGGACACACAGCATGGAGATGACAAAGCGTACGATGTGAATTAAACCTATCCCTTGTGTTTATTTTTTTCAAATTCATTGATTTTCAGTAATCATCCTGGTCAGGGTCACCGTGGATCCCGAGTCGATCCCGGGAACGCCGGGTGTGATGTGCGAATGCACCCAGAATGGGATGTCGGCACCGTTCATACACACACACTTTCACCTCGGGGACAATTTAACGTAACCTACTAGCATGTTTTAGGAGCTGGAAGGAGTCTGAGAGGAAACCCTTAGAGGCACTGGGACAACATTGGAAACGCCACACAGAGAGAAACCCGAGATCAGGATCAAACCTGAAGGTCCTGGAGCTGTGAGGCGGCAACGCTGCTATGTCCGTTTGTGCGTCATTACATTAAGCATATGATAACCTTTTCATTAATCCTATCGCGCGTGTGCGTGCTTCACCTTGGGGTTAACGATGATCTCCATGTCCATGCCGTTCTGCTCATGCAGTCTCTTAATAGCAGGCAGGCTGATCCACAGGTTGTTGGTGTTGAAGATCTTGAACTTGGTGACGGATTTGAACTCGTCGACGTGCGCTTTGGGAACCTGGGCGATCTCCAGAAGCCGGAGCTTATTGTCGTACTGAATCAGAGTCCCACCCTGATGGAGACACACCACACACTTCCTGTTGGAGCCTAAAGCCAGTAAAAATTGACACAAGTCTCTCTCTCACACACACATACTCTCTCTCTCTCTCTCCTGGTCCTCACCTTGATGTCAGCACGGGTCTTGTCGGTGACCTCCATGACGAACTCGCAGCGCCTCTCGGCTGGTTGGCTCATCAGGTGGTTGAGGATGTGCAGGTCGACGGTGGCACCCAGGTTATCGATGTTGGACACAAAGATGTACTCCTTGCCCTCCAGGATCAGCTGATCCAGCAGGCCAGAGTTATAGAAGCTGGTGTAGATGTCTCCATGGCCCGGAGGGTACCACGCCTCCGAGTTCTCCCCCGTCAGACCCATGTTGGTCGCCACCGGCAACAAAGACTCCTTATTTATTCTGGGATATCTGCAGAGAGAGGTAACATGATGAATACGGAAAAGCATGAAAGAAGAGTGAGAAAAGCAAAAAGGGTGAAAAATACATTTAACTACAGGAAGAAAGAAAGAACAAGTGTGTGTGTGTGTGTGTGTGTGTGTGTGTGTGTGTGTGTGTGTGTGTGTGTACCTGCTCTGGTTGAAAGTGTGTATTTTGACGCGGTGGTGAGTGTATTTCTGCAGGATCTTCTTGGTGTCTTCATCCGTGTTAAAGCTGTTCATCAGGACCAGAGGGACGTCAGTGTTGTACGTCTTATTCAGGTGCTGCAGCGCACACACACACACACACACACACACTCATGAAAGCACTTTTGAAGAGAACGGATTAAAATACGTATGAATGAAGAGGTGCAGTGATTTACATAGGAATGAGTGAATTTGCATATCTTTGATAATGAGTACTGTGTACAAGTTGGTTATAAAAGTGGTCAGGAGTAAAATGCTCCATAGCTGCAAGCTGTTTTATCGAAACATTTAACTAGTGTGTGTGTGTGTGTGTGTGTGTGTTGTCTCGATGGTGTGCGTTTGCTCTTACATTTAACCATTTGGCAGACAATCCAAACACGGAACTGAATCAGTCAGACTTAGGAATCTCGTTTAAGGTCAATCGAACCTTCACCAAGTGCGCACCGAAATCACAAAATTCACCCGAGCTGGCCCTAAAATAAATTCTTACATAATTAGTATAAATAACTGACTACAACTAAGAGAAACAAAGCGCTACGGTTCTGCGCTTTGGCTCAGTCAATCATCTCTAGAGGAAATCTACAGCGAAAACGCTGCAGCCCAAAACACACATCGATTCACTTCCTACAGCCGAGTCGATTCAGAGTCGATTCGCTTTCTCACTGTGCCGGGGTTCACCTGGAGGCAAACCGACAGTGCGATCGCGGTGTTCTCACCTGCCTACAGAACCGGACCTGGATTCTATTCAAGGATTAAACACTGTGTACGTAAACACACACACACACATATATACTGTGTGTGTGCGTCTTGAGTTAGCATACCTCTATCTGCCTCACGGTCAGGTCCAGGAAGGTGTTCTCATTGCGCACGCTGATCAGACTCTTCGGCCCTTTACAGCCCATGCTGGTTCCCAGACCTCCGTTCAGCTTCACCACGGCCAGTTTGTTCAGACTCGCAGCTACACCCTGCGGTAACGGCTTCGCCCGGATCCTCTCGTACGGCTGGATCTGAGAGAAAAACGCCAAGACGGAGTTACTGCATCACGATCACTACTTCGGTCCTGTAACAACTGCTGCAGCATATTATCTAAAAGAAGCCACACCACACGAACACAAAAACCGTACTTATTCAAGGCAGACACAACTTGTTTATTTATAGCACAATATCAAAAATATTATCACACATAAGAATGACAAAAAAAAAATAAAGATAAAAAAAGTATTCTTTTTTTTAAACCCATTTACTCCCAATTGCAATTTCCAATTTCTGGTGAATCAGAATTTTTGACACTGAAATACATATTTTGGGATTTCCATAGAAATATTTACTGTGTTCTTTTTTTCTACTGACTTTATATAAAAAAAAAAAAAACAACACTTCTCTCTTAAATAAATCTTTTTCTCAGGCCTGAGCCTTTGATCAGTAAGTGTGTAAATCCTGTCACTGTGTGTATGAATGCGTTTTTATTCCTGTAACGCTGCCAGCGAATGAGAGGAATGAACTAGAAGGAAAGAAAGAGGGAAGGAGAGAGAGAGAGAGAGAGAGAGCGAAGAAAGGGTTGTATTTATCCTCATGATAGCCGTGGCAGGCCTAAGTGCCCAGGAATTTCTTTCAACTCTGCCATAGTGTGTTACTGAGTAAGACCTTTTAACCAACTTCATGCTGTTGAAAACCTTCTATTTCAGTGTCGATGTGCTTGAACAGGGTTTGCAGTGATCAGGCCTGGTTGCGTCTAGTCCAGCCGAACGCCGTCATCAATGCAGTTTCGTAGATTTGGAGAATTACTAACTACTGGTGCGAATACATTCTCACACATCATTTTTAAAACTGTACTGTGTGTTGACCCAGGCTGCCTTTGTTTGATCGTAGATATTGTTTACATTTCTGAAACAATTCCGTACGAGATGTACACAAAAACAGAAGAAATCAGGATGGGGGCAAATAGTTTTTCCACAGCACTGTATGAGTAAGTGTGCTAACCAGGCTACCGGTTATATCGGGCACCGACTGGAGTTAGCTGCAGCTAGCTAAAAGTTATTACCGACTGGATATTTTACACAGTATAGTCCGGGGAGGATGAACACACAATAAATTCATCGGTTCAACACTGTTGCTAGGTGACCAGACAACGCAGACATCGAGCGTAAGCAATCTGGTGGCTGTGATTAACAATTAAACTAGATTTAACTCTCTTATATGGACTGTGTAACTGTATGGGGACCGTTGAAAGAAATCAAAAGTACCAAGAATATTAACATTTACCTCAGAAACGGTGATTAATTACTAAGAAAAGATGCCGCATGGCTAAAATTCCGCTGTAATCATGCTTAGCATTAGCCGCTAACTTCAATGGGTTTCGCCATACTGAGAAATCTCTCAACATGGCTGAGGCCATGGATTAACATATGAGGTGACCTACAACGGCAAAGATGTCCGCCTGGACGAGGCGCGAGAGTGACTACGCATCCTAGCAATGCGTATTCAGATCGAGGGTTACAGAGAAATGCTCGGGTTAAAGGTCATCGCCTCCGACGTGACGCTGGGAAAAGTTCAAAGAGGCGTTTGGCGATCGGGTTTCAAATTCCTCTCGGTTCACAAGTGCACCCTGTACCATACGCCGTCCCTGTGGCTCGGACGAGACACCGGACCTTTATGGAAGCTAATCGTGGTCGTGCTGCTTGTTAATTACGGAAGATTTGTATCGAGCTCTGTGATTGTTCTAACCATCTCAGAGGTTTCACGCATTTTTACTAGCCTGATTAATTACCGTGCGTGGATGACTCTCCTGCTAGCGCAACACCAGACACACATTATTTCTTTTGAACATCTGACTTTTTGTTGAGGTCACACACACACACACACACACACACACACACACACACACACACACACAATCTCAAACTCTTATCAGGAGAGAACAAGTTGATACATTTATGACGTGTCCACGCTTGTCGATACGGACTAACAGCTCGCCTGGAACATGAACAACGGCAGCTGAGGATAAAGCAAAAACGACAGCATGGCGCCCAGCTGATACGACTCGATGCCTCATTATCAAGTCGTATTAGGTGCACAGCATCGGAAATGGCTGAACTTCTGATTCCCGATCGACTCTTTTAGGTCTAGTAACCCGAGCTGAACAACTGGCGTCTGGGTTAAAGAAACGTCAGTCATCTTCCGAGAGCCATAGTTCTCTTTTCCTGTTTCTGTGTGGCTGAATGCTGCAGGGGTCAGGCTATTCATAGTCCAGCGTTCCGTCTGGGGATATTAGTGGAACGCTGCGGGCTGTTCATAGAGACACAGGGACGTCAGGGGGGACTGCTGACACACACTTCAGAAACATACACACAGCTTCCGTCCGAATCCAGTCACGCTATTATCTCTCGCTCACACACCCAGTTAGTTACTACCTCATTATAGGCAGCTGATAAAGTGCCCGTGCACCTACTAGAGCAACTCTGTCCTGAGAAAACAAGTAAGAGACCGACGCTCATGACTCGAGAAGCTCTTCTCGTACCCAAGAAAAAACAGCCCTAGAGAAATTCTGCCGTGGCTGTTCAAGAAGCGAAATGTCAGTGAGTGAAAATTCAGATTCTGGAAATCCACAACGTAAAAATAAACTCGGGTGGCAGAATTTTAGATTAAAACATCTGTACTCAGATCAAATCATAAAAAAAAGGTCAAAGCGAATGAGGCAAAGATTCATCTAGGTAAAAATTCACGAGGCATGAATTTAGCACGTGGAAACGAATGTCGTAAACATTCACGTAGTAAACATTTCGCTTGTGGAAATGAACGTGGTAAAATTTCAAGTAGTAAAAATTCATGCCGTGAAAATTCATGTAGAAAAAAAATGAGGTTGTGGAAATTCGTACAGTAAACAATGTAGCAATCATGCGGTAAAAATGTAGGCTGCGCAAATACACGCAGTAAAAAGTAATGTAGTGAAAATTCATTCAGTAATAAATAAAAGGTTGAGGAAACGAATGTAGTCAAATTCAAGGAGTGAAAATTCATGCCGTAAAAATTCATAGCAAAAATTTAGGTTTGTGGAAATGAATGTAGTAAAAATTCATTTAACTTAAAAAAAAAAATAGGTTGTGGAAATGAATCTAGTAAAAAAAATCATTTTATAATAATAATAATAATAATAATAATAATAATAATAATAATAATAAATAGGTTGTGGAAATGAATCTAGTAAAAAAATCATTTAATAATAATAATAATAATAATAATAATAATAATAAATAGGTTGTGGAAATGAATCTAGTAAAAAAATCACTTAATAATAATAATAATAATAATAATAATAATAATAATAATAATAAATAGGTTGTGGAAATGAATCTAGTAAAAAAATCATTTAATAATAATAATAATAATAATAATAATAATAAATAGGTTGTGGAAATGAATCTAGTAAAAAAATCACTTAATAATAATAATAATAATAATAATAATAATAATAATAATAATAAATAGGTTGTGGAAATGAATCTAGTAAAAAAATCATTTAATAATAATAAATAATAATAACAATAATAATAATAATAATAATAATAATAATAATAAATAGGTTGTGGAAATTAATCTAGTAAAAAAATCATTTAATAATAATAATAAATAGGTTGTGGAAATGAATCTAGTAAAAAAAATCATTTAATAATAATAATAATAATAATAATAATAATAATAATAATAATAATAAATAGGTTGTGGAAATGAATCTAGTAAAAAAATCATTTAATAATAATAATAATAATAATAATAAATAGGTTGTGGAAATGAATCTAGTAAAAAATCATTTAATAATAATAATAATAATAATAATAATAAATAGGTTGTGGAAATGAATCTAGTAAAAAAAATCATTTAATAATAATAATAATAATAATAATAATAATAATAATAATGATAATAATAATAATAATAAATAGGTTGTGGAAATGAATCTAGTAAAAAAATCATTTAATAATAATAATAATAATAATAATAATAATAATAATAATAATGATAATAATAATAATAATAATAAATAGGTTGTGGAAATGAATCTAGTAAAAAAATAATTTAATAATAATAATAATAATAATAATAATAATAATGATAATAATAATAATAATAAATAGGTTGTGGAAATGAATCTAGTAAAAAAATAATTTAATAATAATAATAATAATAATAATAATAATAATAATAATAATAATAATAAATAAGTTGTGGAAATGAATCTAGTAAAAAAATAATTTAATAATAATAATAATAATAATAATAATAATAATAATAATAATAATAATAAATAAGTTGTGGAAATGAATCTAGTAAAAAAATCATTTAATAATAATAATAATAATAATAATAATAATAATAAATAGGTTGTGGAAATGAATCTAGTAAAAAAAAAATCATTTAATAAAAATAAATAGGTTGTGGAAATGAATGTAGTAAAAACTCAAGTAGAACGGTTCATGCCAAAAAAAAATTTAATGTAGCAAAAATTTAGGTTGTGGAAACTCATGTAGAAAAATTCATTTCATAATTTAAAAAAAAAAGGGTGTGGAAATGAATGTAGTAAAAAATCATGGCGTAAAAATGAATTTAGCAAAAATGTATAGTAGAAATTAAGAGGGTAAACAATGTCGTAAAAATCCAAGTAGTTAAAATTTAGGTTGTGGAAATAAAGATGTAGTAAAAATTCAAGTACCAAGAAGTTTATGTAGTAAAATTTCAAGTAGCAAAAAATGTATGTATTATGATGACTGTAGTAAAAAATTCCAAGTAGCAAACATTTTAAGCAGTAGAATTCAGGTCTTAAAAATGAATGCTACAAAAATTAGATAGTGGAAATTCATAGAGTAAACAACGCAGTGACAATTCATTAAGTAAAAAAATTAGCATGTAGCATGGTAAAAAAATCAGGTTGTGAAAAATTAATGTAGTAAACATGAGATTTCTGGAAGTTCATACAGAAAAACTCAACTTCAGGCAGTGGAAAGATTTAGATTAAAACCTCTAAAGAAACCCAGCCTGGTTCTAATCAAACTCCGTCCTGGCCAATCCCAATCCCAATCCCTATGAGGCTCATCCACCATATTCACTTTCTACACTGCATCACTCTGAAGGAACCTCCCCTATTCATGCTCCTGCGATCTGAACCCTTATTTCCTGTCTATCCCTCTCAGTAGGAGGGACCTGATGACTGGAAGCTTGGCAGCTCTCAGTAACGTGGGTGTGCTCTCCCTCCGTCTCTTATCACAACACGGAGGCCAACGCTTCAACGACGACATACGTACACAATGTTCTGTAAATGTAACTAATGTAGTTAACAAGCGATGGAAGCTCGGTCTCAAATCTTTCCCGTAAATATCTGTCACGGAGCACGTCCAGATCATTCCGAGATGAGTTTGGAAATAAATACCTGCTAGTTTACAGCGTCACAAACATGTACTATCTGTACAACAGATATGGGTGATCTAGATTTATCTAGAGCGTCGTGTGTGTGATTCAGTTTGCGGTGTGCATCTCACCGAGTCCTCGGGAGGTCTGTTGATCTTGGGCCATTCCACAGAGGGACCCTTCACCTGGAGAAACCTGTGGAAGAGCTGCTTAAACCCCTCGAAATCTTTCCTGGAGATCTGACGAGAAAGTAATACGCACACACACATTTCATCGTCAGTGCTAGAAATCGAATTGGTTTCAGATCAAATACATCAGCTACAAATAAACCTGATGATTCATTCTCACACCACAACACTCATCAGCATGTTCTGGTGATTAAGACTGCCACCGTTGACCTTCACGCTAACGGCTTCGATCTTGCGTCGTTGGACGGAAGGGGTGTAATTAAGCGATCGGTATCTCTCAGGAGACCAAACACTTTAATTACAGCTCTTGCTGCTGCTGGAGGAGCCACCGCTGGATCACTGGGTCAGAGCTGACAAGCCTGATTAAAACTCTGTGTGTGTGTGTGTGTGTGTGTGTGTGTGTGTGTGTGTGTGTGTGTGTGTGTGTGTCGCCCACGCAGATCTCCAGGCACGCTCGCTTTGCTCGTACAGCAGAACGCTACGCAAATATCCGCTTATCGTCGCAGTTCATGCTAATCCATCATCATTAAAAATAAAACACTCGGGGCAGGACGTGTGTCTGCACAGAGACGGCGGTTATACGTCTGTTATACGTCACACGTGTACTGTACGTCTCCTCGTGTCTCTTCAGCCGAGTGAGAAAGCGCTAACTAACAAACGAAACCTGACCTGGAGATCCTAACACCTATTCTCGTCGAGTCGAGTCGAGAGCTGTCGATCCAGCGCGCTCATTAAAATACCAGGCCACGCCCACTTGAACGGGTCTCGGATCAGTCTGATCCTGGACTAGCGTCTGAGTGTATGTTATTCTTATCTTAACGTAGCTGATATCAATCGCAGATTTTAATGCGTTAGCTTTTCAATGTAATCACTTTTGTCTCTCTGTTTACAACCTTTGCGACAGTTCCTCTTGCTTACCCTCGTAACAAAATCAGGAGTCCCTGTCTTCCTTCCTGACTTCCTTTCCTGTCCCTTCTCAAATAACTGCAGCGTCCTTCGTTTCATAACCTTTTCTTTACGGCGTAACTCTGAACGCTCTATAAACTGCGCAGTTAGGACTGCTGTGTGCACTGTGAGGAATGTATAATGATGGACTTCTCAAGAAGACGGAAAAGAGGTTGAACTGAAGTGAACTGTTTATAAAGCCCTACCTCAGCTTCGGCACCCTTGGCAGTGGAGAGCAGCTTCTCGAGCTCCTTGTGCATGGAGTTCTCATGCTGCTGCCTGAGCTTCTCCTGAAACTCCGTCATCACGCCGTTGAAGCCACCTCGACTCAGTTCTAGAGACAAGTAAAGACAGAACCAAGTGTGAAGAGCATAAAAATCAAAGATGCACACCTATGGAAATTCGGTATTGGTACCAAGAATTACTTCCATAATCAAGCCAACTCTGATCCCACCAATTCCCAACCTTCGCTTGATTTCACTAGGAGGTCCCAACACTGACGACGCGGCAGCATTTTAGCGACTGTACTTCATTTTGTTAGTCTGACCAAGGCGAGAACTGTACCATTATTCCTCACATTCCTTCTTCTTCTCATCCTCCTCCTAACCCTCATTGAGAATTCATTCACCCCGAAACCCCTTAACATATAGTCTCGGCGAGATTTTTTTCAGCGCGATTTAAGGAATCGTTTTGGTCTTTATAAAACGTCGATTTTAGTTTTAAAATGCGAGATTCCTTCAACATAGAATTGCCTGAAAACACACTGGTTTGTATTCCAGTCGCCAGTGGTGATGCCACCGTGTGCTTCACGGCAAACCGATCGGCAGCTTTACTATAAACTCTTCCTCTTCCTCACTCCGTACCCTTCCTTACGTTCTCTGTTCCTCCTTACATGCTTTCTTCGCTGATTCAGCCTGGTCTCATCTTCTCACCAATGTTTTTGGGTTCCTCCAAACCTTTTGGGATATCCACGACCGGTTGCCAGTGACACACAAATGAATTCGATGGAGATGATTTCAATAGTGCTCTGTCGCCTTGGAAACCAAACTTGGTTTGATGCCCTAAAGCGCCACGTAGGAAAACACCCACCCCCCATCCCATATTCTACAAAGTCCACCTTTCACAGGAACAATGGGAAACAGATAGAGGTACTCGACCAAGGTATGGAAAGTTCTAGATTTGTATTCGTAACCAACGATTACACCTTACCTAACGGAAAAGTGCTAAGTCAAGGACACATTATATTAGACCTCGGAAAACCTGATGCTCAGACTGAAAAGAAAGGAAAACCCTAGACAGAAACAATTTAAAGGATGTGTGAATGAACTGATATCCAAATACAATGAATACACTTAGTGTTCAGATTGTAAACAGGCAACACATCCGCAAACGTGGTCCACAGAGCAAAACATCATCACTACACCACTCACCAGCGACCGACAGAACCGACATGATGATCACGATGAAGTTGTTTTTAGTAGTTTTCTCAACAAGTTTTGAAATCTCGCGATATTTCACTCCGTGTTTAATTAACGGTCAGGTCTCGTTCGTGTTCTCGGCTCTGTCTTCGTGTCCAAACGGAGCAGGAAAACGAACTGTTTCAGGCTTGAACTCGAGCTCAACCGGCACTGAGGTGTTCCCTGGAGATGTTTAACTTTTAAAAATCCGTGATACTGAATGACATTTCACCGCCGCGTCCCCATTTATAACCTATTCATCATCCGTGTACAATCCAGACCACTCCCCTTTTTCTTCCTCAGTAGCGTCCTCTGTTAAATTCCCCAATTTAATAATATATTTTTTTTTTCTCTATCCTTACAGAGCTTAGTATTTCAATCTGCGGTGTTTTGGGGAGAGAAAGACAGAGAGAGAGAAAGTACAGTACAGAGTCTCCTTTTCACCAAATTGTAGCACAGCCCACCTCCCCTCCCATCTAGAGGGGTAAATAAAGACTTTCTACCCCTTTTTGGATGGGAGGGGGGGTCAGTGGAGATAATCATTGAACACACACACACACTCTCATATTACACCCCACTCTTATTTTCTCCACTTGCATGAGCTATAAGTCAACAATTCCTGTGATATTTTGTATTTATTAAACCTATAACCAAGGAAATAAAGTGAAGCAGAAGCAGTCAGAAAGCTCGCCAGGCTCTGTGCTCTGTGCTGCGGCTTGTTACCTTATAAAGCTCGACTTACTCCAAGGGCAAAAGGGAACTCGCTCAAGCGGACAAACTCGAGCACAAAATGCTCACAAAGCCAAGCACGTCATGCCGGCATGCCTTTAATCCAAAACAAAACAACAACAAAAAGAAAGCTGTGCGCACACTTTACATTGTACAAGCTGGTTGCTGCGAGAACAGCGTGTTTTTTTTTTGTTGTTTTTTTTTACTCACTGTCACCAAACTGCGCCAAACTCTCAAGTGGTATTTGCACCAAAACCCGGAAGTCGCGACACAATCCGGAGTCTTGTAGGCCGTGGTGATCACTGACCAATCAGGATGAGGGTATAGTATGCGTCGGCCAATCAGATCGCGGGGAGTAACGTCGCGCGAGCAAAGGGGATTGACGCAATGCTGCCACCCTCAGGTCAGACATGGTACTGCATTTATTTATTCATTCATTCATTCAGTTTTGTACATTGTACAGGTTCCCAACCCTGGTCCTGGAGAACCCTCTGTCCTACACTTTGCAGTGTTTTCCTGCCTTTACACGACTAATCAGCGCATTAACAGCTCTTCTTGAGTTGAAAGTGAGTGTCTGTGCAGGGAAAACACTCAAAGATATGCAGGTTCTCCAGGAATGTAATGGTTTTAAGGGTTAGAATGGGAGTTTTTGCATTCTGTTAGTGGATATCAATAGTGGTACTGATTTTGGTCAATGGTTTGTGGTGGAAGCCATTAGTTTTTCTGTGATGGTTTGTTTGTTTATATCATATATAAAAAATAAGAGCAGGGTTGGGAACCTGTCAAAACATTTTAATCCAATGGTTCTCAAAGTTGCATAAACACAATGCTATAACCATGAATTTATTATTTGACTTTAGATACAGTAGGCTATATTTATATGTCTATAAACTAGTAATAGGAGCGTTATGACTGTTACTGTAGGTAAGAACTTAATGTCATTAGGGTTCAATCCAAACCCCATTTCAAAAAATAAACTGAACAGAAATTTTGATAAAAAAAACAAACAAACAGTAATATGTATTATTAATATTAGACTACATGTTCAAAAAGTAAAGGAAACCTCCACTTAAAATCATGACGCCTGAGACCACCTTCAGTTAAGATGTCCCTTTTATTTATAGTGCAGTTACATATTTTTGGAGGGACAATAAATGTGCGTTTCCAACTGTGAATACCTTCTACTCTTGTTATTGCCCCATTAACACTCTGTTAATGTACTGGTACGAAATGGTACAGATGCTCCTCATGTCCTTATAGCTTGTGGAATCCCACACACACACACACACACACACACACACACGTACATACATTACACACACACGCAAGTGGACACTGTGGAGTTTTACAGTTTAGAAGAATTTGGGTGCCATTTTTCGTCGGAATCAAGCAGTCACGCAGAGAGGAAGGACAGCGCCGTGTCTCGCTCCTCTATCAGCTCGGCCGCTGTGGCGTCCATCTTGGCGCGAGAGAACTCGTTAATGGGCAGAGCGTCCACCACCTGCCAGGTCTTGTTCTGTACAGACAGGTCAGAGGAATTACAGAGAAGCATGAAGAGAATGTTATCTAGAATTTTAAAAAAACAACACTTTTTTATAACAACTACAACTTTCGTTAATGAGAAGCCAACTAATTCATAATCAACGAGGTGAGGTCAGACCTTGATGGTGACTGGGAAGGAGTACATGAGGTCATCAGAAACACCGTAAGAGTTCCCAGTGGAGTAAACTCCCATCGACACGAACTCACCCTGCAGAGAGAGACAGAGAGACACATCTATTGTCACAAAAGTGCCAGATTACAGGAAACCAGGCACAACTTCACTCTGGGAAACACTGCCCTAGAAAACACTCTTTACGACTACCTCGGCTTAAAAACCTACACTTCGGGTGGCTTCGGTCTGGCAGGGAACGCACTAAAAGAGAAAACAAGAACAACTTTCTACACTGTTAAATGGAAATTTTCCCCAGTAGACATCCCCATTACAATCTGGTGCTAAATGTTTGACAGTATTATTATTATTATTATTATTATTATTATTATTATTATTACGCCTTTAGTTCTTTATGGAAGTGAAGTGTGGGGCCCGCCAAGTCAGGACGACTTCTCCAGATGGGACGAACACCCCATAGAGTTCCTGCATGCAGAATTCTGTCCAAACGTCCTGAGAGTGCACAGACCACCACCAACTAACGCATGCAGAGCTGAATTAGGCAGATATCCCTTATTTCTAAATATTCAAAAAACATCTCAAATTCTGGACTCATCTTAACTCAAGCTCCTCTAATACACTTGAAAACGAAGCCCTTAAAACCCAAGAGATAAGCCCTAAAGCCAGTCCCCTCGGTCAGCTGGCTCTGAAACTCAAACATCTAACGATCGGTTTCAGACCGGCTCGACTAAACTAAACCAAATTAGAATAAACCGATCATAAAAACCAGTAAACGGGCACATCTGGACCGCTGGGGAAACCAAAATAAAAACCGAAGTGAACTAGAATGTTATCGGGACCTAAGCAGAAAATACGAGCTGGGAGAATACGTCTTCAGCGTCAGAGATACAGGACAGAGACAGATCCTTATACGCTATGGGGTCAGTGATCACGGCCTAGACGTGGAGAAAGGCAGACACAAACGAACATGGCTTCCAGAGGAAGAAAGAGTGTGCTGTGACTGGAAGACTGGTGAGGGTCAGACAGAGGAACATTCACCAATCAGAAACTAATCGAATGTAGGTGCTGCTGGGGGCGGAGTCAAAATGCAGGTGCTACTGGGGGTGGAGTCACACACCTGCTGCAGCCAAATTCATCTCGGAGCTGCACACGCTCAGAAACCAACTACAACTCTGATCACATCTCACCGGACAATCATACACTCATTATTTTTTGTAATTACTATTATCAATGTTTATTATTATTAGAGAAAGACAGAGCACGTTCTGTGAAACTCAAACACACTCCATTAGAAGGACAGGGCAGTAAGACACGGTGTGTGTGTGTGGCCACTGCAGACCTACATCAGGAGTGCCGAACCAGATGTCCCTCATGTGGTCACAGATGGCCTTGGCAGCGGACATGGCGCTGGACAGCTTCCTGGCTTTGATCACGGCCGCACCGCGCTGCTGCACCGTCTGAGAGGAAGAGGGAAAGCGAAGCCATGTTAGGAACGTTACCCGTTCCCTTCCTTCTCAAAGCTGCCGGTGGAACTTGGTGGCGTTTGCGAGCTGTACTCACGGAGATGAAGTCTCCCTTCAGCCAGCTGTCGTCCTTCACGGCGTCGTAGGCGGCCACCTCTTTGCCGCGCAGGTTGACGGTGGCGTGGTGGACGTCGGGGTACTGCGTGGACGAGTGGTTTCCCCAGATGATCACGTTCTTCACGCTGTCCGAGGACACGCCCACGCGCATCGCCACCTACCGACATGAGAACAGAAGCGACAGCGAGAAATGCCTCCTGAATCCTACTGAAACCTCGAAACACACGAAGGCACACCAGGCTTCATGAGAAGCGACAATTAAAAGCTGTGTAGTCCAGATATTTATTTATTATTAATAAGGGGTGTAACCTGTGAGCGGGCCCTGTTATGGTCCAGCCTGGTCAGGCAGGAGAAGTTCTCCTTTGGGATGGATGGCGCAGACTTGGAGGCAATCAGGCAGTTGGTGTTGGCCGGGTTTCCCACCACCAGCACCTGAGTTCAGACACGGCGACATTAAACGGCCCTTTTATGCTCTAAACTCCGTGTTAAGCAACAGCACGAGCCCATAAATCAAACGACAGATTTGGGTTGGAAGATATTTTTGGCATTTATTCCAGCACCGAAAGGAGAAAACTAACCTCAATTCCTCCCACAAGTCTAATCAATCACTCGAAGTGAGGTTTAATCGGCTAAACTAAAAAAAAAGTTAACCAACAACATACTAAGTTATAGTTAGCTAGTTAGGTGCACAGACAAGGTGACTTGTGTTAGCAGGCGCTATATTTACATCGTCGAGGTGCATCACGCCACCATGAAGCACTTTTTGTTTAAACATACACACCAAATAAAATAAATAAATAAATAAATAAATAAATAAAAAGTTTGTTTTGTGAAAGTCAACAGTGAGTAGGATTGTTTTCCCCCTTGTTAACCCAAAAGAGGAGAAAAATAAACGCTAGCCTACTGAGGCGACTGTGAATAAAATACTAAACAGCCGGGACACACAGTCTCCTTTCTCCACCCCCTGATAAATCTTCAGTCCAATTCCGAGTGCCCTCACCTTGACCGTCTTCTTGGCGTACTTGTCCAGAGCGGCTCCCTGCGTTTTGAAGATGGCCACGTTGGCCTTGAGCAGGTCCTTCCTCTCCATCCCCTCCTTCCTGGGCATGGAGCCCACCAAGATGGCGGCATCCAGGTCCTTAAAGCCCACCTCCACCTTATCGGTAGGGATCACCTCTGCAAAAGCACACATCCTGAGTGTAAATAAAGATCGCTGGATTTCCACGAGCCGCGTTTCTGTGCTGCAGTGTAAAACCCGAGTCGATCTGATCGAATAACTACAGTAAGAGTAGTTTAATGTGTCGGACCCAGAATCGCTTAATCTTTAACAGGCAGATTTGCTTGATAGATCGATCGCCGAATTTGTTCAAACGGATCTTTCGGCAAAAACGAAGCCGAAACGATGTCCGATTATGACGGAGCGTTGTCGTCCTTCACGTGTCCAAGCGTTTACAATATTATTGCGATATGGCGTTAAAAACTACTACTAGAATGATTTTTGCTCTCTCTGAAAGTATGTATGCAATGCTATATTCAAAATAGGATTTATTAAAAAAAATAAATAAAAAATAAAAATTAAAAAAAAAAATAGATTTGAGAAGACGGCCATCCGTGTTAAACCTTGAGACGTTTTTGGGAACAAATGCAACCCAAAAGTGCTGCCTACATACACTCTGGGTCTGTGTAGGTATTAATAATATACTCAGTACTGTAGAATGTCATAAATTATTAAGAGCCCAGGAATATCCCTTATCCTCTTAATTGCCTCGATTAGCTGATCTGTCTGATCAGTGTCCGCTGGGTCATGAATCAGAAACCCTCTTTATCAGAATGAACTTCAGTCTGTTTTTACGACGCAACCCATTCGTTGGACTCCTCCACCTTCCCTCACTGTTTTGATTGGCTCAGAGTGGACCAATAGGAGGACTGGACACACCACACACACCTCCTGCTGCTCGTTGTGCAACGAGGCGGTCACTGTGCTACCGAGTCATGCCTTTAGAGTGTTCAAAGATAACGCATTCGCCACGCGAAGGACGGACTGAGCTTCAGCGAATCACGTATCGGATCTGTTCCGTTTCGTTATCTGTAGATATAAACGCGGGGAGTGTGTAACAAGGCTTTTATCACGTTCAAAAATAACGCACGCGCTGCACGTCGATGAATCGCGTATGACGAATCTGAACCACTTCTTCGAATCTTTAGCTATGATTCAACTCTCTGACTGTTCCAGTAGAGGAACATTGAATCAGGATCAGTCGCAGTTTTATACAGCCCTTAGGAGACGGAGTAAACTGATTCGAGATCGGTAGCGGACCTCTGAGCAGCGGGAGAGCGCAGTCCTGCAGCTCCATCACAACACCGTCCAGCACAGGCAGCATGGGAGGGATGTCCAAGAGCACCAAGATGATTGGCTGAGGCACAGAAGACATGGGGGGGAAAAAAAGATGTCTTCAAGAATCCACAAAACAAACGAGGCAAAGACAACAAAGACAAAGTGCTGTGGTCCTTCTAATAGGATATTAATAATCTGAACTAATTTAGCACTATTTAAACTGATCACTGGAAGTGAATTTTGCTGTCTGGTTTGACATTAAATTGTGTTGATTTGCACTTTTCTGACCTGGTCCTTGCCGAACACATCTCCTTTGGCGATGCTGAAGAGCAGAGAGTAGGCGATCTGACCAGCAGCGCCCGTCACCAGCACACGGATCGGTTCGGCCTGCGGAGGAGAGGGGGAAAAAAACAGCAATTAACAACAAACACACAGCAACCCGCCCACTTAGACCTGAGAAATTACGGGTTGTGTAACAGCTAAAATTACCAGAGGTAGACAAGAGGCCCTGGAACATGAAGGTGCTGAAAAGTCAGAAACTTTTGCACAAAAAACCGGAGAAGAAATACATCCGCTGCACGTTTTATGTCAACAATATTAACATTTTTAATTATAGGAGACTCAAGAGTTCACCAATCAGCGCGAACGAGACACGAGCTATCTCGAAACCAAAAAGCCAAACACTTATTTATACTCTATAATAGTTTGTGTCTCTCCTTCTCTTTTATTCGGTTCTGGCTCTTCTCTCGCACAGGTATCACTATTCTAAACAGGAAATAAAAACAAAACCCCCACAAGCACACAATGCTGTGGACTTTCTGCAATTTGTAATGTAATGTCTGTTATTATACCCTAGAATTGACATATTAGCAGTTTACCTAACCAAATTCGTAACGTAAAGTCAAATCAAAGGCAGTGCTGTTGCATTTTACTCATAAAAATCCTAAAACCTGAAGGCAATACCTGCATCTCTCTATAATCTGGGTAGGGTACTTCAATGCAAACATTACAACGCGAGCTTCTGCGCATGCGCGTTAGGTATACTAGCAGAGAGAAACTGGTTCACAGCCTGAAGAGAAAGCTAGACTAATTACTTTAAATAGATTCATTAAATTTTTACGCATTCGTCTGGAAAAACGTCACAGTTATAAATAATAATAATAATAATAATAATAATAATAATAATAATAATAATAATTTTAAAAAAGCGATATTTCTCCCCTGAATGTGCGCAATGATGACGCAAACGATGCCACGCGCACGGGATACAGGGTAACTGCGGTAACGGTAAAACTCACGCGAACTCGTATGCTAATTAGATGAATGCATAATTCATTTGTTAATAGTTAACCGCGGTTTCGAGTATTGTTGGAGATATATATATAATATATGGAGATATTAAAAAAAAAAAAAAAAGATATATAATAAAGTGCATCCAAACTCTTCCTTTTCGAAAGCGGAAATGCACATTTAGCAGCTTGTTTACATAACTGAGCTAATGCTAACTAGAAAATACACTGATCATGTTTATATCCGGATTCTACCATTTTCCCCAAAAACAGACATGCTATATATACAGCGTTTAACAACTTCATAAAAAATATTCTGCTCTGTTAAAAACATTACAACAGTTTGCAACCCAAACAGCGCCGAAAGCACGTACTAATTAAAATAAATATTAACCTCTCACCATATTTAAATGTTTTTCGGGTTGAGAAGTTCGTCTTGGACTTGCGCTCTCCCAACTCAGGACCAGACCAAACAGGCACCTCTGTTCATATACCGAAATACCAGTGTCAGTGCTTGTTGAAGCGCTGCAGGGAAGTGTAGTTTTTTTCACTTGGTGGTGCGTTTGTGTCCAAACAAGAACAACTACATATCCCAGAAATCCCTGCTACATCGCTAGCGGTTCAGGTATGATTCGTCACGCCCACTCCAGCACCATATATGGAGGACGTTTCTGGAAATACGGATAACCGTTGAGTTTTGAAATTCGACTCTGTGGCTGCAGTCGATGCGTTTTTGCTAACGATAAATCACCTTGAAAAGTGCGTAGAGAAATCATTAACCCAACGAAATAGTGACAAAAAAAAAGCATCTTTACGTTCATATGACAGTCACACAATGTTAGCTTTTAGTGAAGGTGTTAGCGTAACATAGTGAGCCATGCACACCATAAACCAACACCAGGCCTGTAGAAAAACATCAACACACAGCTATGTGTCAAATATCAGACCTGATTTATGACAGATTATAACCTTAAGGGTTCTACAAAGTGCTTTATACTGTTTCTCACTCACCCATTCAAACACACACACACACACACCAATAGCCTGCCATCGGGAGTAACTTGGTATTCAGTGTCTTGCCCAAGGACACTTCGGCATGTGGAGGCATGTGGTCCGGGAACCAAACCGCCAACCCTGCGATTAGTGGATAACCCGCTCTACCACATGAACCACAGCCACCATAAATAATCACCTCCAAACTCCACATACATTATGTATGTGTGTTATTGTACTGTTACTTGGACATAAAACAACAACAACAACGTGTTAGGATAGGCTGCTTATATTTTCCTTAAGCTGTAACCTATCTAGAAATATAGATTCTTCTTTTTGCTAGTAAAAATAGCAATAGCAATCCAGCAATCCGGTCATTAATCTCCCCAGACACTACTGTTCTATCCCATCCCCAAACACACGTGAGGCAGGTAATAAAGTCTGTAGAATATAAATTTCCTGCCTCAGGTTTGTTTGGAGGTGGAGGACATGTTTGTTGTTTTTCTCTCAAAGTGTGCATGGGAACTTTGGACCCACATAGATAGAAATATGTATGTCAATATAACACTAGATAGTGCTAGTGTGCTGTAATAGTTCTGGCTGTGACTCGAGTCACTGGTCATAAAGTGAATGTTTAATTCTTATGCTTCGTTCCATTTTGTTAACCTAAACTGTAGACTGTTATCCAGGAGCTACTTGGAAAACAGTTGAAGATTAAGTTAAGTGTAACATAATAAGAGTCAGTAGTGAGTCAGATTCAGTAATTTAAGACGTTAAACACCAATACGAAGTGGCTTAGCGGTCAGCACGTTCGCCTCACACCTTCGATTCTCGCCGCTGCCCTGTGTGTGCGGAGTTTGCATGTTCTCCGGGTACTCCGGTTTCCTCCCCCAGTCCAAAAACATGCATGGTAGGCTGATTGGCATGTCCAAGTGTCCGTAGTGTATGAATGGGTGTGTGAGTGGGTGTGTGATCGTGCCCTGTGATAGATTAGCACTCTGTCCAGGGTGTACCTCGCCTCGTACCCCATGCTCCCTGGGATAGGCTCCAGGTTCCCGGCGAGCCAGTAGTTTAAGCAGTATAGAAGATGGATGGATATTCCCTATTCAAAAGCAATTTGTAACTTGAGCCCACAGTTGAGTATGTTTTGGTAACATGTCACGATGACACGATAATGTCGTGTGTGAATTCATTTCATAGTTAGCTTGGGGAGGAACATTTCAATAATAGCTATCCGTCTTGCTATAAAAGTTTAACAACGATATCAAGCCTCACTCGGTGTTAAGGAAGTGTACTATTGATTTAAGTGTAGAACTTAAAATGACATTGCCCAACACTTCATGACGTCAATTCGTATGAATTGTATTAGTATTAATATTTGTACTAGTATTAGTCGGCATGTCCAGTTCAGCAGTAGTTGATCAACAATTCCTGAACATTTTCTTGTTTTTGTGCACATATTTGCAGTGACTGTATGTGTCTTTATGAATATAATAATCCAATAAGAGGCAAGCAAACAAATAAATAAATAGGTAAATAAATAAGCAAGTGAACCCTTATTTAGCTTGTGAAACATTTTTGTAGTCAAATTATTTTATGCAAATATTACAATTTTAGTTACTTTAAGCCATATCACCTGACTTGTCAGGTGACTAATTTGTCAGGTGACTAATTTGTCAGGTAACGTTAACTAAAATAATGTAAATATTTCTTCATAAATGGGTCATGGGTCCCCATGGTGGATCACTGAGCCGCATATTTTTTGATCTGGCACACTTTTTTCGCCGGATGCCCTTCCTGATGCAACCCACCCCAATTTATCCTAGCTTGGGACCGGCACTGTCTTCTGTAACCCCAGTGGCTGGGGTTGATTATCTGGCCAGGAATCAAACCTGATCCAGGTTCTGAGAGCACCGAAGCCTAACCACTAGTCAGTCCCACCAGGATTTTGCAATTTTGTGATCGCAGAAATGAATGCAAAATCAGGAAACTCCTCAATATTCACAGGAGCTTGCAATTTTTCAAAATTAAATGGTATTCACTTATATAGCGCATTTATCCAAAGCGCTATATTTACACTGTGTCTCATTCACTCATTCAAACACCAATGGTAGCAGAGCTGCCATGCAAGGCGCTAACTTGCCACCAACTTGGGGTTCAGTGTCTTACCCAAGGACACTTCGGCATGTGGAGTCATGTGGGCCAGGAATCGAACCGCCGACCCTACGATTAGTGGACAACCCGCTCCACCACCTGAGCCACAGCCGCCCCCAAATTACCCCAGATTCTGGCTGAGACACGTCGTGAGACGTCATCACAACGTGCATTCATCCAAAGCCATCTTAGATTCACGTGTGTCGAACATGAGTACAGCTAAAAGTCTCATTTACCAACAAACATCACCGCGACAGACCGCGCAAGACAATTTCGTGCGATTGCAATTTCACCGATTCATGTGGTTATTAAAAAAAAAAAAGAAAAAACTGCAAAGTACAAAGTACAAAAAAAACTCGGCGAAATCCTGTACGGACTGATAAAATGTATTAATAAAAGTGCTAAACGCCTACATCATACCAATTATTACATACAAAACTTTAGGCTGGTACAAAGTTATAAAAATAAACGTGCCACCAACAGATTACATGTAGGCCAATGCTGCATTTTCAGAACATCTGATTGGTTCCTGGGTGCAAAATGACCGGCCACATAAATCCATTTTGCTTCAGCGTTCCTTCATAGTACTAAATGACAACAGAACTGAGCTACATGATTCACTGAAGCTATTTAAATTGCGTAGGAGTCATAAACCACTCCGAGTTGTGAGTAGGTCACAGTTTGGGGTGGCCTATGGGGTGGCCACGCCCCTGAGCGCGGAGGTCGCTGTCCACGGTGCTGATGTTTCTTTCATTAATAAAGCAACTAAGCCCCCGGTTAACCCCCTGGAATGAATCATTGCGGGTATATATTTCTCTCCTCCTCCGGTTACGTTGGTTACATTATGAATGAACCATTGCACAGAGATCAGCTTCCCCAGTGCTGCAGGAATAAAACCCACATCCCACGCGCTTAAGGATTCCTTTCAGAAGGGTGGACTCAGCAGCAGAGTTGTTCTATGATAATAACAAAACTAAACAAACCACTGTGGCATAGGCTGCCATGTTTCTGGCTACGTGTCATTAGATTTAGTGCAATAGATTTCCAGTGAGAAGCGTTTTACCTGCGCGGAGGCAGCGCGCACCACCAAGTACATCGCGGTGAGCAGAGTGAGCATGGCGCAGTGAAGACTCTCCCTTTCCCCGGTGCTGGAAAGAGTGTGTGTGTGTGTGTGTGTCTGCAGCAGTAGCCCTCGGCCAGATGATTTTCAGCACTGGGAAAGACGCAGTTATTAATAACGTTCTAAGGGATGAACAGTGTTGTGTCTCCTGACCGCAGTGTTTCCTCTACAGCGCCGCCGCGCGGTCATCCGGCTGCTCAGTGCGGCTTTTGGGGAGGATCAAAAATAACTCCGTAATCGGGCTAAATTAAAACCACGGTGAAGCTCAAGGTGAGGAGCTGCTGATAACTGCTTGCGCCTTGAACAAAACCGTTCCACCTTAAATAATGCCGCAGTGAAGGAGCATCCTTCTGAGTGGACAAAATTATGTTTAGGTCAGAGATCCTGACAGCAAATACTGCTACTCATCGGTAGCTACACTAGCACACTATAGACCCAAACAAACGAACACATTAATAAATAAAACTCATCACCTTATGGCTAGATGACGTCATTGCTCCATCATTTAAAGTCATATAAAATGTAGGAAGAAGTGCACCCTGGTTTGCGTTGGTTTGCTTCAGTATAGTATAGGCTTAACTATTACTATGAAAAATAAGTCTGTAATTTTTTTTTTTTTTTTTTGCTGCCAGTCATCTTTATTTATTTATTTATTTATTTATTTATTTATTTTTGATCACGTGTCAGACCTTTAACCTGATATAACTTGTCATATATACACTACACTCTTAGAGAAAATGGGTACTAAACTGTACATTTCCTTGTCATTGGAGTGGCACACTCCCCCCCCCCCCCCCCCCCCTCCAATCAAATGTGTATCTGGTGCATGTACCTTTAAATGATTACTCTAAAAAGCCGATCCATTAAAGGTAGAAAAATGGTCCTTGAACTGGACCATCATTTAAAGCATATTTAAAGGCATACTACATTCACAGTATGCCGGAAGTCCCCACCGCACGTGACATGGAAAGGTACAGTTTATTATTCTAGTTTTTGTTCTGAGAATGTGCAACAAAGTGTGTTCTCAGTAAAGTTATTCAAATGTTT
>NC_030441.2:17537121-17599621 GCF_001660625.3 Ictalurus punctatus | reverse complement strand
TGATAATCCCCCATATTTAATGGCAGCACTTAAAGTATTATGACGCAACACAACGCACTTGTTTGGGAAACCAAAACAAGTTCAGGTACCAGAGCGACAGTGTACTGATGCAACAGCCTTGTTGATGAGTGTAAGAAACGCACACACTCCAGATGGGATTAGTGAACAGAAGCTCATATCTGCGTAATCTGGATTATATTACAATCCTGAAGCAATACAACAAATCACGCAACAGAAAAGCGTTTGCATTAACATCCAGAGATCATGAGTCCGAATCCCAACTATGCAACAGCTATCCGTGGCCGGGAGTCCAACGGAGCAAAATGAACTGTCGTGTGTATTTTTTTGGGGGAGGGAGGGAGGGAGGGGGGCATTAGCCAATTGTGGTTGTCTATGAGCACATGTATGTGGAAGAGGGCCAATAGCTGTACTATGCTGCTCTGTGATTTAGCATGAGCAGCAGTTTGTAGTGGACTCACCCTGCCTGGTTGGTATCTGGCTGGTGGATAGGAACTGGTGAAAAACAAATTAGGCAGAAAAAGCGGGAAATCCACACACACACACACAAAAAAAAAAACGCCACCTTGCCCAGGATTACATGTAACCCCGATGAAGAATCTCTTTTCATCCCTGGTTCTTGAGGTGGAAATGTCCCTGAAGTTCCTCAACCACTTTCTTTCAGGAACAGTATCGTCCTCACATCGCTCTGTCTCCGAACTCAAGTGCTCGAGTAACAAAACAAAGGCCATGCTTCAGTTTGAGCATCCAGCATCATGGACGTCTCAAATTCACGTCCAGTAAAAAAAATACCCATGCGCAGTTGGATGAAACATCAAGTTTCCAGAATCGATCATCTTTGTTTAGCTTTCTAGTGAACCCTTAAAGGTTCCTTGTAGAAACCTAAAAATGTTTTTTCACTGTCAGAAAGGGCTGCAGCCATTTCAGAAGGCCAGGAACTTTTAATTATCAAATGAACCACTGACGAACCTAATTTCTAAGAGTGCACCAGACGCCAAGACGTTTCAGCTCATTCTTATACACCTGCCAGGCTCTATAGGTATGGCGGGGGAGGGTGTGGCAAAAAATGACCAATATATATAATTATAATTTAGAGTTGCAACAGTTTCTGATAGGAAAAGACTGTTGGGACAAACCAGAGGACGCATTAAGGGTTCTAGGTTTTAAAGAGTGCAGTTAAATGGAGATGATGGAGGGTCTGTTGTGGAGGAACGCCAAGAAAGCCTTTTACTGCACTTGCAATTCTCGTAGGCAGCAAGGCGACCGAAATATTACAAACTACTCTTCTAACGGACGTCACGAGTTGTTAGTTCGGATTGTTGCTATGGCGACAAAACAAGGTCTATCACCAAGCCCGCAGACGTCATCGTTTCTTGGTCCAGGACCAGCAGCTGAGAACTGGCTCTATCGCGCTGGAAAAGCTTGGAATGATTCCACATCGGGCCGCGGCACTGGCACCTTGTCGGTGGAAAAGGATTAACATTGTCACAAACACACCCCTGCATGGTATGAGAATGTAAACACACACACTTACTCACTCACACACACACACACACTCACACACACACACACACGGCGCCGCTGTGTCCCTGTGAGAGGATGAATGTAGATCCTGAGTCACTGAGCGACTATGATGTGCTTTGTTACTCCTCGTAAGTCCTTTCCTTTTTCTCTCTCACGCTTCACTCTTCCTGTTCACTCGCTTCAAGGCAGAGAGACATCCAGAGCGAGAGAGAGACAGACAGACTGATACGTGGATTGAGAGACATATAGAGAGAGAGAAACACATACGGAGAGACATAAAGAGTGAGAGAGACGCACATGCAGAGAGAGAAATGCTTATATATATATATATATAGAGAGAGAGAGAGACATATACAGAGAGAGACGTATAGATGCAGAGACAGACATACAGACAAAGAAAACTATATACAGACAGAAAGACACAGAGAATGAGAGAGACATACAGAAAGAGAGATTAACACACAGAGTGAGAGAGAGATACAGAGAAAGAGACACACACACACACATACAGACATATAGAGGCAGAGAGAGACATACAGAGAAAGAAAAAGCTATACCGAGAGAAAGAGACATACAGCATGAGAGAGAGAGAGAGAGAGAGAGACCGACAGAGACACATGCAGTGAGAGAGACATATAGAAAAGGAGATTAACACATACAGAGAGAGAGAGACATAGAGAGAGACATACAGAGAGAGGAATGCAGAGGGGGAAACATAGCGAGAGAGAGACACACATACAGAGAGACATATAGAGGCATGCAGAGAAAGAAAGAAAGACATACAGAGAGAGCGAGTCCTACAAAGAGAGACAGACAGATAGAGACACAGACAGAGAGTGAAAGAATGGCTGAAATACTAGAAGGGAAATTAGTGTGCCACAAATTGGGCTTTGACGTCCCTTTTTCTTCAGACTCGCTGGAGCATTGAAGTGATCAGAACAAGAACAAGTGACACACACACACACACAAACAATGAGCTTAGAGACTGTACACAACTATCATGCAGAGTTACTACAGTTAGTACTACAGCTACGACTTTATATAATCCTCTGTATAGCGCTCTTCCCTTCTTTGCGTTCGAACCTGCTCGGTTCCGTCCTACGCAGCAATGTTAGTGGAGTGGGGGTGAGAATTGAAAAAGGCAACGCTTTTACCCCACTTGGCTACACACTCGATGTGCTCTCATAGTTCTATAACAACACCGCCTGCCAGGCTGGGGTGGATTTGCCAAGCGGTCAAATGTATCGCTGCGTATCTGCCGACAAACCCCAAGCGCACCGAGAAACCTCCTCGGGCAAAGCACATCCATCCTCGAGCGTTTCGTTTCCATAAAACAGAGCAAAGATCGCACCGTTCATTCCAATCCTAGGCCTGATTAAATACCACGATGGACTCCGGTCATCGACAGGTGCACAGACGGGTACAGGAAGTGGAGACAAATGAACCTGTATCAACGCCGTCGCTGCGGCAGTCGGAAATGGAGGAGCGGTGAATCTAACACGACGAGCAGTCTGACGATTTCTGTCCAATCTGAATTCACTCCGGACGAGGAGTCGTTACTCGTGACGTGAACTGATAACAGCTGCGCACCTGCCAAATACGAAGGGGTTCCGGCACAAAATTCAACCACGTAGTCAAAAAACATGATTCGTGGCTCCAGGGGGTCGTCTGTTTTATAAACCGAGCATCCAAATTAACACACACACACACACACACACACAGAGAGACAGAAAGTTCTCCTATAGTTTCCTCATTGGCTCCAGAATAAATGAATAATTCATAACTTGATGAATTTGCATTATCCGAATTGTTTTCTTAGCATGTAGGTCATGTAGACCTTGTAGACCGTGGAGACGTTTTTGAAGTACGTCTTTAGCCATGCAAGGTGTTTCACTGACTGGACTATTAAACATGGAGTGTGTCCCTCAGTGGTGCATCAGCACGAGGTCTTAATCCACCCTTGCAGGTAACAGCTTGGGGAAATAGACCCATTGAAAAATCACATTTCCACGCTTTCATCCATCCACCCATCCATCCATTTTCTACCCCGCTCATCCTACGCATGGTCGCGGGGAGCCTGGGGGCGTATTACAGAAACGTTCGATCTTAAGTCTTAAGTTCACACACCCGTATTACAGAAGCAAGTCGTAACTTGATTTAGGATTCTTATCTTATCTTACAGAATCGTATCTTATCTCTAGGTAAGAAATCTTAAACCGCGCCGTCGAGTTGGACAATCAGCTCTCAGGTCTGTTACTAAGCAACCAACTACAACCAACAAGCGTGGTGTAAACCTTCCATTAAAATGGAGCATGTTGAGCATTAAATCACTTGCGTAATGCTCCACGACGGTCGCGATTCCTGTGCATTATCTGCATTATATTTCATGGACGTCTGTCATTATTTATCAGCGTTTTGTTGTCAAAGCACCGAACATCATCTGAGTTAGGACACCAGTGGGGTTATCTTAAAGTTAAGACACTTTAAGACGTTTTAGGATTTTTGGTCATGCTCGGATGATTCTCTGATACCCTTTTCCTATCTGTAGTCAAGATAAGATAATGCACTTGGGATGGAAATGTTATTCTGTAATAGCTTTTGTCCTAAATGAGGTCCTAAGTGAAATGACCATGGTTACCAAATAGATAAGATAGGAGTCTAAATTTAGGATCTTTCTGTAATACACCCCCTGGAGCCTATCGCAGGGAACTCAGGGCACAATGCGGGGGACACCCTGGACGGGGATTAGTTACATGTCAAAGCTGGTCTTTTTTTTTCTTCTTCTTTTGCTGTGGTACTCCAACACACTGCATCACCAGAAAGCAGTAAGTCAAATTTATTCATAACCCTGCTTCAACTCTATTATTATTTATACTGCAGTACCGACTCCCACCACGTGTGGCCGCCAAAGAGTGTTGCGATGAGTTCTTTCACACATACAGTATAAAATTCATTAAACAACACAGCAATATTTTCATTTCTTGATTATGTTCAACTCTAATGCTTTGCTCCATCATTCTCCACACCAGAACCAATTATTTTCCTATAATACCACGCCCTAAAGTTTTTTTTATTTCTCTCATTTTTCCCGTCAGTGTCAATTAGGAATTTTTAAACTTATTTCAAAAGAAACCATTTTTATCCATGAATAGTTGTGGAAACAAGTTTTGTTCTCTTTCGTCACTTAGATTACAGTATATATATTTAAATCTTTTTTCGCTCTTGAAGTAAAAAAAAATAAATCTGTTTATTATTTAAATGATGCGGCACGCGGCGTCCACCAGACAAGTCCCTGTGGATGAGCCGTTACTATAGAAACGATAGCATATTAAATTAATTATAAAAAATAATCCATATATAAACCTGCGACTTAATCAACACCTTCGGACCAATCACAATCCAGAATTCAAGAGCGCTGCAGTATAAAATACATGTATGTAGCTCTTTTTGTCATTAGCACAGAGCCAGATCAATCGTCTGTGTGTGTGTGTGTGTGTGTGTGTGTGTGTGTGTGTGTGTGTGTATGTGTGTGTGTGTGATAGAAACACCCTAGCATGTGTTTCTTTTGGGCACATCTCACTAATTAAATAGTGTGTGTTGTCAGAGGGCAGAACGGCAGCGTGAAATCATCTAAGCTGTGTGTGTGTGTGTGTGAGAGAGAGAGAGAGTGAGAGAGAGAGTGTGTGTGTGTTGGAAAAAGAAAGTGATGGAGTGACGAAAAGAGACCAAGAACACAATAAAAAGAATATATTCATGAATGTGACTGTTATTGTCACTTTGCTTTATAACAAACTCCCGGCCTTCGCTCTATGATATCGATCCTGAAATCCGCAGACAGACAGAAGAGACAGACAAACAACTGAGAGACAGAAAGCAGCAGACAGACACCGTTGGAAAAGAAAGGAAGATCCAGAGAGAGAGAGAGAGAGAGAGAGAGAGAGAGAGAGAGAGAGAGAGAGAGAGAGAGACAGAGAGACTGTAATCAGCCTGAGCTGGGATGCTTGTTCTCTTTGTTGCCTCTGCTAGCCGGATGCTAAGCCTATTTTCTGCTTAGCGCCGACGCTATTACAGAAATGTTATTGGGACTCACCCCATGCTGCTGCTCTCTACCCCTGACTGCTAAAGCAGTTAGATACGCACACACACACACACACACACACACACACACACACACCACTAATTAATGTGTAGGCCCTCAATCCCATACAATGCCATACTTTACTCATGATTATTATCAGCACTGTGTTCAGAGAAAATGTTTAAAGATTGGTATCAAACTCTTTGCTTTTTCTGTATGGCGTGAATCCTTCGCTGTAGGAGACATTCATCCACATATGTGACTTGTACTGTGACAAATCTCCGTCTGTTACCCCAGAATATTACCCAGTGAGCACCAACTGACCAACTGATCCATCAACGGGTTTGGACAAAGATGCCGTTTTTGCTCCATTGGTCTTAACTCGTCCCCTAAATATGTCCATGTTTTGTTCACCGGTTTATATTCGACGGCAGAAAGCACCATTATCGGTCCGTATAAACTTAACCCGTCTCCTAAATATGTCGATATGATCGATGCGGTCCATAGTGAGCTTTTGGTCTGTGGCTCTTGGGATTACTGACGCTACACACTCAAAGAACATCTGGGAAAATATATTTTTTTAAATCTTCAACAGTCTGGTTTTGGTGCTGATCCTGTTGCCCACTGTTGCCTCAAATTCCTGTTCTTGGCTGACAGGAGAAGAACGCCGATGTGATCTTCCTCAAGGATTGACATGTTCTGAGATGCTTTTCTGCTCACCTCGGTTATAAAGAGTGGTTATTTGAGTTCCTGTCAACTGGAACCAGTCTGGCCATTCTCCTCCGGCCGCTCTCGTCAACAAGGTGTTTCTGCCTGAAAAACTGACGCTCAATGGATGTTTTTTTTTTTGTTGCTGTTTTGAGAAGAAGTAAAGCCTTTAAAACATCCTTTGTATTTCAAACAGATCTATTCCAAGACATAGAAACCAGTGTCCATTTTAATGTGCAGGAGTACATTAGACATCTTTGCTAGGTCCTCTTAAGACGCTTTAAACAAATTCACGTAGTATGTAACGTTAAAAGCCCTCTGCAGGCTGTGAGGTGAATTGCAATTGTAGTAAAAACTAAAAAAAAAAGAAAAGAAAAAGAAAAAGCAGTAAAAGCTGTTTCCGAGTCAGAAACCAGATCTAACCGATTCATTGTATTGAGACATTACACGTCAAAGATTTTTAAGCTTTATTACAATGCCCTGTATAGTCATGAAAAAATGACAAACTGCACCTTTAAGAATCTTTGTGCACACGGGGATGCCACACGAGTTTGTTATTTTGACGTCAGACTCGTTGGAGTATGCAAACCCAGTCGCGTAAATCTCTTACGGAGTGATGGCGTGAGCTTCCTGGGGCAGGTGGGTGCTGGCGGGAAGCGGCCTGGTGCTCCCCAGGTCCACGGGTTGCGTCCCATTACCACCTGGCCGTCCCTTAAAGTCTGAGCGAGCGTACCTTCTCAAGCCCTCCTCCCGTCGAAGATATCCAGACGCTTCTGATCGCCCACTGGCTGACTTCCACGAATGGGAATTTGGGATTTACTTTGTTTTGGCAGAAGGGCACAGGAGCGGGTGCTTGGCCGGTGAAGCATGACCGAGAGTGTCCAAGTGCACTTTTAAGTCAGAAGGACAAGCTATTGTGTTAAAACCTCAGTTCAAAGATGGAGAGAACTTTGACTGGTGTTAAGGTCGGAATAATAGTGACAATAATAATGACATGTTCAGTACTTCTAGATAAATTCTGAAGTGGGCAAGGTTACGGGAACCCGTCACACACACACACACACACACACACACGCTCAAACTCAAACTACACTCTTCACACACTACACCCACACTAGGGAAGATCACAAAGATAGCAACAGTTCCAGTCCAGTCGCCCTGAAAGTGGCGCTGCGGTGAGCCCAAATTGAAAGGGTGGGACTGGAGCCACGGAGCATGAAAGAGGATAAAGAACGAAGGGAGCGAGGAGAGAAAGCATGAAAGAGCGACGGGACCAGGGGCGGGTGACGCCCCGAAAGGACCCCATCCTGCCCACTTAAGGAAGATGAGAGACGAAGGAGTGAGCAGGGGGGCTAAGAAAAAAGAACAGAGAGCAACATATTATGAACACTCCGTCGACCACTTTAAAGTTGACAAAAGCAGGGAGCGAAAGAGGAGCATGGGGGGGAGGGAGAGGTGAAGAGATAGAAGGATAGAGAAAAGCAGGAGAGGAGCAGGGGGGAGGACACTGACGTTTCACCCACCCATTTAATTAGCCACTGAGGATAAATTGACTGGATCTTCGTGTGTGTGTGTGTGTGTGTGTGTTTCAGTTCTCCCAGAGTTGAAGTATTTTTCAGTTTCTCCCCTAATCACTTCTATAATTCCTGAACTGTTCTTGAATACAGCAGAACTACAGAACCTGCTGTAACTAAATGTAAACATGGTCACGGTGCTACGTTTGCTAGTCTAGTCCTTCAAAATGCTCAAAATGGCCTCTTTCTAATGAGTGACAAGAGCGAATCAATACCCGTTTCATCCGGATCGAGATTAAATAGTATAGATTATATTTGTGAGACTGTGGGACCAGAAACAGTCGTAAAGATTGTGCCGAGTTGCAATATTTCTCATGTACAAGCCACTTTAACTGGCGAGGATTCTCTGTTTAATCGTTTTATAGTCAAATAAACTAGAGTCAATGATATGAGAGCAGACACTATGTCAGGAATAGGCCCGGGGACCAAATGGGACCCAAATACATCTCGTATCTACTTGGAGAACACTTGCGTCCGGTCAGCTCAAAGTACCAACAGCATGGTGAGACAGCATTTAGCTTCCGTTCTACCCAATGATGAAACCAGCTGGAAGAAGACCTCAGAAAACCGCCAAATTGTCCATCCTTAAGTCTTGACAAGAAGTCAAAAGTAAATACTACAAAGTTAGAAGCACACGATTGTATAGAATGTCTTCGAATGCTTTACAATAAAAAAAATAAAAATAAAAAGAGTGTCCTGCACAGAGCCCTGACCTCAACCCCACGGATCACCTTTGGGAGGAACGGAAAAACCGAGTTCATGCCAGATCTCCTCGCCCAACATCAGTACCTGATCTCACTAATGCTCTCGTGTCTGAATGAACACCAATCCCCACGGCCCCGCTCCAAAATCTAGTGGAAAGCCTTCCCAGAAGATTGGAGCTTATTATAACGGCAAAGTGGGGGAAAGTCAGTGTTAAAGCCCATGCTTTTCGAACGTGATGTTTAATACGCAGGTGTCCATATACTTTTGACCACGTCGTGTATATGTTTGTTTTTATTTTGTATATTTTCTTTTTAGTTCTATAAAGCACTTTAAATTGGACTCATATCCAGTATTGCGTGTGTGTGTGTGTGTGTGTGTGTGTGTGTGTGTGTGTGTGTGTGTGTGTGTGTGTTGTGTGTGTGAATGGGCTCAGCTCTCCGCAGACCTCAGGCTTTGTTTATGCTTGGCCGCCGTTAATCCTGCACTTCTCTCCTGTTGCTGGGACCTGCCAATCAAAACCCTGACAGCACCACCCAAAGGCTTCTGGGAGATCAGCTTTCACTCTTGCAGAGGCACGCATATGGCAAACAGAAAACTCAACACACACGTATACAAGCGTCCACATTCAGATGTTGGGTAAAGCGCACAACGCGGTAGAATCCATGCGTGAACTTATATGGTTTCAAAGTGAGCTAAAAAAAAAAAAAGTGCTAAGCGTCATCAAACGTACAAACAACAGACAGAGAGAACTACAGAGCGCCAGCGCACATACTGGAGGCTGCAAAGTCTCATCATGACGCATAACATCAGGGCGCTTCAAAAAGAAATGACAGAGAGACAGAAAAAGAGATTTCTAGTCTGGAGTTTATGATCAGCCGTAGTCTCTGGACCGTATCAAAGGAACGGTTTAATCAAAAATCAAAAGTACAAAGTTATAGCCAGTCAGTCTAGACATGTTTGGTGTCTAATGTTTGCTTGTTTAGTTTACATTAGCCATGTTTGGTTACATGACTAATGTAGCTTATACGTGGTGGAAGCCAGTGTTTCCAGCTTGTCGCCTTGTTGCTAGATTTGGCGACATTATTATTATTTTTTAAAGTGTCTAGAGACAAATCATTAAACATATCTAATGCCTTTCTGAGCAGAAGTTAGTGACTGTCCTGCACACATTACAGCTCTCCAGATTACATCACAGCTGCTGATTATGCGAGTTGAGAGAGCAGGTTCACTCGATTCACCACCAGCGTGTAGAGCCGGTAAACAATTACTGATCACTTCTCAGGAACCATCAATCACTGAGCACTATTGTTCCCAGTGAAAATTACTGATCGTCATTGTTCCCAATGACTAATCAATGGTCATCATTGTTCACAACGACCAATCAGAGATCACTAGTGTTCTCAAAGACCAATCACTGACCACTATTGTTCTCAAGAACCATCAATCACTGACCATGGTCGTTGTTCCCAATGACCAAGCACTGATCATCAATGTTCTCAACAACCAATCACTAATCATTGTTGTTCCCATTGACTAATCACTGGTCACCAATGTTCTCAAAGATCGATCACTGTTCATGACTTTTCCCCAATTTTCATGATGATTCACTGAATATACCCAGTAACATATGATATCATATGGCGACTTCTCACTCCAGATCGATGCGAAAGAGACAAGCTGGCCGACCGCACTGGGGGTAATGTGGAAAGCGTTTACGTTACATTTTCAGCCAAGCTACGTTTAAGACCTTAAGCTGATCTTATTCCACTATTATCATGGCTAATATCTACACTTCATCAATGTAAAGTGAGTTTAATAAGTGTGATTTGTAAAAACACAGTACTGTTAGCTCATTTCTCAATCCTGATTAGCATGCCTTGCCTGGAGATGCCACACATGAGCATGAAACATTGATCTACCACAACTGGAGTAAAATCAATAATGTTTTTATGCCAAATGACATTCATTCATTATTCAAATCTGGAATCTGAAGCTGAGGGCATGGGGCAGCACGGCAGGTTTGAGTCCTAGTCATGACACAGCTGTCCATTTGCACAACACAGCACTGACTTTGGAAGGGTGTAGGCTAAACCAGCGTGTATGGGCAGGGTGTAGCTTCAGCGATGCTGACTTGAGGCAAAAGAAGGGGGCGTGGCCAGACATATGTAACCCGTGTCATGTACATGCTACCTTATAACACCAAGGTAGCATGTACCTAGACTTATTACAGCGGTCACCTTTATGTAAAAAAAAAAAAAGTATTCCTCACTAATATTACTGTGTTAGGTCTCAGGTAACAAATCTCTCTCGGTAAAAATATGGGTGTTTAAAGGTGTTTAAATCTAATAAACATTCTCAAAGGCATAGTTCGAGCAAAAAAATCAAATGTACCCGAAGGTCACTGAAATGCGCACACCCAAAAATAAAGGTACTAAACTGTACCGTCACCTGTTGTAGGTGTAGTACCATCAAGAGTACCTCATTTGAAAGTGTATTTCAGCCTCTAAATGTGAACATATGTGTATATCTTTAAAAATATAGACACCATGTGCACCTTTCCTGAGTAAAAACAAAAAAAAAGACTAAAAATGCATTCTAAAAAAAAAAGCATGTCCATTTGTTGGCACTACGAGTGACAAGGAAAAGTACAGTTTGGTTCCGGGTTTCTGACGGTGTAGTCAGGTTCTATGAGGCTATTATAGCTAACGAGTAGATGTAGCCTTGGTTTCAGCCTCCAATTAAAGTCTTATAGCCTCCAGTTTAGCAGCGTAACACATTCAGAGAGAAGAAAGTGCAATCTGCTTTCTTCCACATACATGAGCTCACAGATGCCTGTGATTGGCTAGTGCCACTGTGATTGACAGTGGAGAGAGAGTATACCCCTCCCACCCCATTGGACGCTTGGCCACTGATTTCTGTAGGGGCGAACGCTTTTCTCTTCCACTTATCAGGAGACACAAAGCCATACGTTTAAACCTCTTCACACACTCTTGTTAGCGATGTGTTTCTGAGACCGTATGGCACTCGGGTCATCCGTAAAAAAAAAAAAAAACCACAAAGACGTAAAAACAGCCCTAGCGCCATCTTGAAACCGAATCTCTTTCTTCCTCGGCACGGCTGCGGGGGCGTGGCTTAACTGAACGCCGGGTTGATTCTGTTGATAATACATTTCACATATGATTTGTATACTTATTTTAATATGAGCTTATTTTCCTGTTTAATGAAACCGTTTATGCAAAATGGCGTCACCGAAGCGAATCTGTCTTGAGGCGAGTGTGACGGTTCAAACATGCAGTTTACGCCACGCCAATCTGGTGTCTGTAAACTTCTCTGTTAGTTACATCGACGCCATAGAATCACTGCCAAAGTAAATATGCACACTTAAGACAACTATCTCCGTTAGTGTGTGTGTGTGTGTGAAACCTGTGACGGAGGCATTACTGTGTCACGCTTCAGTGGAGCTGAGGATCAGGTCTGATGCAGACTGTGGTGCAATCAGAGACGCAGCAGCACTCTTTATTTCTGAGGCTGAATTATTTACACACACACACACACACACACTCACACAGCACCGTCTGCATGCCTTACTGAGCTGATGAAGAAAAAGAAAGAAAGAAAGAGAGAAAGAAAGAGAGAAAGAAAGGTGCTTACACTGGTTTATACAGTAATAAAGAAGGTAAACATGTTTAGGCTCCTAAATGTGATTAATCTGATCGTTAGCTTCTTCGCAGAGTTTTTTCCTTAACGATTTACTTTTACATTCAGTCACTTGACAAATGCTCTTATCTACTGCATTCGAGTACGAACAGCTGACAACACGACAAACACCACATGAAGTGTCGTGAGTGTGTAAGCCTCCATAACCTGAAAGACCTGCTCCAAAGATCCTTCCTCCACTTACACAGGGTGCTGCAGGGGAGAGGAGAGGAGAAGAATGGAGAGGAAAAGAGTGGAAAAGAGAGGATAGGAAAAGAGAAGAGAAGAAGAGAAGAAGAGAAGAGAAGAGAAGAAGAGAAGAAGAGAAGGAGAGAAGAGAAGAAGAGAAGAGAAGAAGGAGAGAAGAGAAGAAGAGAAGGAGAGAAGAGAAGAAGAGAAGAGAAGAAGAGAAGGAGAGAAGAGAAGAAGAGAAGAGAAGAAGAGAAGGAGAGAAGAAGAGAAGAAGAGAAGAAGAGAAGGAGAGAAGAAGAGAAGGAGAGAAGAGAAGAAGAGAAGAAGAGAAGGAGAGAAGGAGAGAAGAGAAGAAGAGAAGAAGAGAAGGAGAGAAGAGAAGAGAAGAGAAGAAGAGAAGGAGAGAAGAGAAGAAGAGAAGGAGAGAAGAGAAGAAGGAGAGAAGAGAAGAAGAGAAGAAGAGAAGGAGAGAAGAAGAGAAGGAGAGAAGAGAAGAAGAGAAGGAGAGAAGGAGAGAAGAGAAGAAGAGAAGAAGAGAAGAGAAGAAGAGAAGAGAAGAAGAGAAGAAGAGAAGAAGGAGAGAAGAGAAGGAGAGAAGAAGAGAAGAAGAGAAGAAGAGAAGAAGAGAAGAGAAGAAGAGAAGAAGGAGAGAAGAGAAGGAGAGAAGAAGAGAATAGAAGAAGAGAAGAAGGAGAGAAGAGAAGGAGAGAAGAAGAGAAGAGAAGAAGGAGAGAAGAGAAGAAGAGAAGAGAAGAAGAGAAGAAGAGAAGAAGAGAAGAAGAGAAGAAGGAGAGAAGAAGGAGAGAAGAAGAGAAGAAGAGAAGAGAAGAAGGAGAGAAGAGAAGAAGAGAAGAAGAGAAGGAGAGAAGAGAAGAAGAGAAGAGAAGGAGAGAAGAGAAGAGGAGAAGAAGAGAAGAGAAGAAGGAGAGAAGAGAAGAAGAGAAGAAGAGAAGGAGAGAAGAGAAGAAGAGAAGAGAAGAAGGAGAGAAGAGAAGAAGAGAAGAAGAGAAGGAGAGAAGAGAAGAAGAGAAGAGAAGGAGAGAAGAGAAGAGGAGAAGAGAAGAAGAGAAGAGAAGGAGAGAAGAGAAGAGAAGAAGGAGAGAAGAGAAGAGAAGAAGAGAAGAAGAGAAGGAGAGAAGAGAAGAAGAGAAGAGAAGAAGAGAAGAGAAGAGGAGAAGGAGAGAAGAGAAGAAGTGCTAGCAGATGCTGGGTTCCGTCTCAGTGACGGCGTTCACTGTTCACTGTGTTTGTATGAGAATCTCTTCCTCCCAGTAAGAAAGCTGCTTGTGGATCCCGCCCCTGATCTCCGCCGCGATGGCGGTGTTGAGTAAATAAAGTGTGTCGTGTCGTACTGCAGTAATGAGCTGGTGAAACAGGTGTTTGGTGCTAAATCAGTGAACTGAGTGCTTTAAGCCTGACAGCAGATTAGCGGCGCTGTTTGGAGCAGATTTACTGCAAATCCCGAGCTGTTTGTCAACCACACACACACACACACACACACACACATTGGCATGTTTATTCAGCTGCCCCATGTCCAGGGGGGGCGACAAACAAACACGGCAAGTTGTTAATTAAAATCGGGATTTGTTCTTATTTCGGTTGGATAAATAAATTCATGCGCAGCTCAACGCGTTGGTCAGGAAGAGGAAACGTGTGGATTCGCGTGTCGATGCGATTTAAATGGACGTCCAAATCCAGAGAACAACTTCGAGCCAGTCGTGTCCAGACGACACACGAACTTCACGTGCCATGTTGCACTTCACGAGCCATATTGACACACTCCGCACCTTGTTTCACACGTGACCACGTATTATTTATTCACCTGATGTCACGTGTGCTTGCTTGACTTCAAAGTGTGGGCAATTTCAGGGCATAAGCACATGTTGAATAATAATAATAATAATAATAATAATAATAATAATAATAATAATAATAATAATAATAATAATATCGCATGCAAACAAAAAACAGGGCGCACGGTGGCTTAGTGGTTAGCACGATCGCAACCAGAAGCACTTTTCACTGAATAGGTTCAAGTTAATACACTGCCTGTATGTACAAGAAGCACGAGCTTGTGTTATTTATAAACCAATAAAGTGGGGTTTATATTTTCCATCAGTTTTATATTGATAAACATGACACTTTTTTTTTTTTACCATGTAGGTGCATGCTTTTCCTTTAAAGCTTTACTCTAAATACTCCGCTTAATCATAGCCCATTGAAGAACCTTAAATCATTTTAAAGGTGCATTAACATTTCCAGGTGACAGATAGATATTAACAGTCCCCTATAGAGGACTCCAAGCCGGCGATATGAAAGGCACTAGTCTACATGAAGGTCCTACTTAGCTTTTAATGAAAATACTTTTATATACGTGATCTGAGACACATTTCGTGATCTGAGATTATTTAGTGTGGTAGTGTGTGGTTTGGGATTCTCTACAGAGTCACGTGCAATTTCAGTGCAGAATATTGAAAAGCACCTTTATATGTTTTTTGTTTCCATCCATCCATCTTCTATAGCGCTTATCCTTTTCAGGGTCACGGGGAACCTGGAGCCTATCCCAGGGAGCATGGGGGACAAGGCGGGGTACACCCTGGACCGGGTGCCAGTCCATTACAGGGCACGATCACATACACACACGCACACCCATTCATACACTACGGACACTTTAGACACGCCGATCAGCCTACCATGCATGTCTTTGGACTGGGGGAGGAAACCGGAGTACCCGGAGGAAACCCCCGCAGCGCGGCGAGAACACGCAAACTCCGCACACACAGGGCCACGGTGGGAATCGAACCCCCGACCCTGGAGGCGTGAGGCGTACGTGCTAACCGCTAATCCACCGTGCGTTTAAATCAAATCTATGTGGTGGTGGTCATTCTTAAGTCGATATAGAATAAAAAAGAAAACATTCATTTTGATTTAAAACATAGTTTATTTAATGAATGTAATGCAAAAAAAAAAAAAAGAAAAAAAGAAGAAGAAGTATCAGCTCATTTTTGAACATTTCACAGGAAACAAGTTTGGTTCACATTTTTGTTTTCTCTGTTGCAGGACAATCGCATCGTATCATTTTATTTGATATTTATCGCCTTCATAGACACCCAAGAAGTCCAAGTGCAGCGAGTCGCAGTGGATTGAGGAAGGCAAGGAGGTTTGTGGATCTTGTTTAGTCTTTCAAATACGCAATTACGTCCAAACCAGGTTACGTGTCCGGAGGAAATGACAGTATTTCTTTTTTTCCCCTCGCGAACTGGCGAGGGCTAGAGACCGGAAAAGTCTGCAGAGGATCCGCTTGTTTAAGGCGTAAAGGCAGACAGACATCAGAGCTGATAGCCAAAGACCTTTGGCATGGGATTAATCCTGCAACACCAGTCTGGAGTAGTCTATCTCCTCCTTTAGAAGATTTCCCCCTTGACATCCAGTTTTTGTATTCCCAAATGGCTCCTTAAAAAGTCTTTAGAGCACAGTTTTGAGATATTTGTTCTATACTCATGGTGTGGTGGCTTTCTAAACGAAACTAAAAATGCTTTAAAAAAACAACAACAACTTCTCACAGGACCTGAAAGCGCCAAGCCGCCTGGTCTTTGTAGTCCAAACAGTCTGCACTGAAGTTTAGTTTCCATGGTGAGGCAGCTTGGTCTTTGTAGTCTTTGTAATCCACACAGTCTGTGGAGGTGAAGGGCAGCGGCGCGCCGCCGTAGCCCTGGTGTGTGTGTGCATGCGGGTGATGGTGAGGGTGGTGGTGCCCGTTGCTCTGCCCAAGGTGGTGAGGGTGATGCGGGTGCGTGTGGTGTCCAGACACCCCGCTACCCGCCATGGAGCTGAGCTGAGGGTGATGCGGGTGGTGGCTGTGCATGGGTGCCAGGTAGGAGCTACAGTCCATGCTTCCGAAATACGAGCTGGACGCAGTGCTGGGGTAACTCTGGGCATAACTGGGCGTCTGGTTGTAGGACACGGGGTAGGAGGCTACTCCGGCTGGCCCTCCACTTCCTGACACCGCACGCTGCATACAGGACGCACTGGTAGGAGGTGCGGGATCTGGGACGGAGGGAGGAGCCGGAAGGGGTGATATAGGGGCGGGGCTCCAGATAGATGACACAGGCGTGGCCCCAGAGGCGGAGCTGCTGGTCATGCCCAGTCCACCAAGGTTTGAATTTGAAGAGGATGACGAGGAGGATGATGAGGATGAGCTGGTGCTCGACACGGCTGGAGGACTGAACTGGCCGCTGCTCTCGGAACCGGGACTCTCGCGTGATGGAGAGGCTTTTTTCTTCGCAGGGCGGATTTTAGCGCTGTTTCCACTGTTACTGCTCCCGCTGCTCTGCTGCTGCTGCCTGCACTTGGCTCTCCGGTTCTTAAACCACACCTGGCCAGAGGGAGAACCGACGTCAGGGCATAAGTACACAACAAACACAGGGATCCAACGCACCATGTTATCATACTAGGTTACATATCCGAACCCCTAAGGCTTATTTTCCAGTGACTATCTGGAAACCCATGCCAACTGATCAAGCTAATACTATAATGTGGAGTGGAAGAGTAGGACCATCCATGCAACAGGGAAATAGATAACTGAGGTTATTAATAGCAAATGGAAATATTGACAAGTCAGCATGGTATCTCATATCTTTCCTTCGCTGTTTTCCTTTTCTTTTTTTTTTTTTTTGGCTGCACCCCTCCCTGATCCAAGGCACAGTGATAAACCGACTCATCCAGAAACATCTGTAATTATCACTTCGTTTTATTCATGTCTCATCACGGTCCTGTCACTATTATTTAAATATTAAAGTTGCGAGCATAACTGAGTAAATCAGCTGAATCTAAAGGATGACAAACAGACTAATCTTTGATTTCATAATATTTCTTATAACGTCAGTGTTTATAAACCGATGAAATGTGATGTTAATATTAAGGAAACGCTCACGTATCCATTGGGCTGCACCATATCTCAAATATCGAATCGATATCGTATCATTTTGAAGCCTGAGGTTGATGCCTAATGTTTCAGCTCTGCTTTTTGACACTGATTTGTGTTCTGTGGATGGAAAGTTCAGGAAAGGGTCTAATGGCTCCAATCAGTCAGTAAGATGATACATATTTGCCTAATATTTAAATACTTGAATTATTGGATTCCTGTCAGAGCTGTGCTGAGATCCATGTTGTAATGTTTTGCTTTAGCACTGGAACATGATGCCACTGGAATATGACTGCACTGGAATATGATGGCATTGGAATATGATGCCAATGGAATATGATGCCACTGGCATATGACTGCACTGGAATATGATACCACTGGAATATGACGGCATTGGAATATGATGCCACTGGAAAATGACGGCATTGGAAAATGATGGCATTGGAATATGATGCCACTGGAAAATGACGGCATTGGAATATGATGCCACTGGTTATGTGATGTCACTGGAATATGATGGCATTGGGATATGATGCCAATGGAATATGATGCCTCTGGAATATGACTGCACTGGAATATGATACCACTGGAATATGACGGCATTGGAATATGATGCCACTAGATATGACGCCACTGAATATGACGGCATTGGAATGTGATGCCACTAAATATGATGTCACTGGAATATGATGCCACTAAATATGATGCTTCTGGAATATGACTGCACTTGAATATGATACCACTGGAAAATGACGGCATTGGAATATGATGCCACTGGAAGAGCTGCGTAAAGTTTGTCACTTGCTGTCTCGAGTTCTCCTGTTGATCCACGTGAAATCGTGCATGTCTTAATTCCATGTGAACACACACCCACACACGCACACACTCTACCTGTACTCTGGACTCCGGCAGGTTGATCTTCAGAGCCACTTCCTCGCGCATGAAGATGTCAGGGTAACGCGTCTTGGCGAACAGAGACTCCAGGATGTCGAGCTGCGTGCGCGTGAACGTGGTCCTCTCCCGCCTCTGCTTCCGGGGATTAGCTTTTTTTTTTTTTTTTTTTTTTTTTTTTTTAAATAAAGATGATAAAATCATTACAACCCGCTTTCAAAAATTAGGTCGACCAGTAAAAGTCTTTCTCTTAATACAAATATATAGATAAGGCAGGATGAAGTCGGGTAATGCTTTTTTTTTCTTTTTTCTTTTTTTTCTTCTGAAAGTCTCGCGCGTTTTGAAAGAACTTTCCAAAAATTACATCGATTTAGAGCAATAAAAGAGACGCAAAACCGGATTAAACCCACACAGCAGCAAGCAAGGCTGTGTCCTAGCCATCATGCAAGTATGATTTAACTTCATGTTTTCTCCTGTGATAAACGATCGTTTGTTGTAAAAACGTGAGCTCGCGCCCGTTGTGTTCTAGGCTTTAAGAAAACCTTTAACACCGCGAGAGCCTAAATGTTCTCTAATCATCTCTCCAAATATCATCATACAAGTTTGCCACATCGCTCCTTCTAGCATTCTGTGTGTGTGTGTGTGTGTGTGTGTGTGTGTGTGTGTGTGTGTGTGTGTGTGTTTGTGTGTTTTAAATTCTCTCTTGTGATTGTTTTTAAATTGGTGCAATTATGAGTCGCGCGCTACTAAATACTTCATTACAGAGTTACAGAGCAAACCCCGGACTGAGCTAATTATTCACTCCAGCCCTTACGGACTAATAATACTCTCTAAAGACCTTCAGCAGCAGATTAATTTGATTATATCAGTGCGCATTAGGAACGTCGGGTTTCTGTAACCTCTACTGTACTGTACTTCTTTCATTCACGTCCCCAGTGTTCAGCACTGTAATGCCCAGGACAATGTTCAGTCGGTTCTCTGGGTTGGCATTGCATTTTAAACCTGAACAATAGTCCAGCATGAGCTTCAGTCCGGGATTCTGTGCTTTAAAATCATATCCCGATTATTTCGCCTGGAACATGAGAAATTAAAACTTGAACAGCTCACCTGTAGACTAGCTATCATTTTATTCCCCCCCCCCCCCCCCCCCCCCCCCCCTGATTTGAATTTCACACCCACACCCAGTCAGTGTCGCTTTGGATTGATTAAACTGCATGAAATCTCGAACAAACATTGAGGCAAATTATAAGCAGAATGAGACAAATCTGCACATTAAAAGAGCCGCATTAATAATAAATGAAAGTCAGGAGGCTGTGTTTGAATACTGCGGAGCAACACAAAACACACAAATTAACTACATGGGCGTATAAATGTTTTATGCCACAGTTATAGTTACACCCTCGTTCCTCATGATGGCTCGGTAGAAAAGTTCATAGTTGTAAGTAAAGTTCCACTGGGAACTGTTAGAAGTTCTTATTAAAACGTGCTCTTTATTTCTTTTATTATTATTTTTTTATTATTTATTATTTAAAACACCTTTCTTGCGTGGACTTTTCCGACAATTTAACAATCCGAAAAGTCCCTCAAATATCCATTTAAAAAAAATCTTCTTTTGTTATCTTTATTGTTTTAAATTTCTTTATTTTCTCATTTTTGTGTGATAGTAGTTTTTTTTTTAATTATTTATTAAGAAGAACTCCTAAATTAACGCTCGGTTTTATTTTAAATAAATAGCAAAAAAAAAAAAAAAAAAAAAAAAAAAAAAAAAAAACGCAGCACATAATAAAACCTCGTTTTAATATTATGTTGTGCTTTTTCCTTGTTTTTCTTTTTGTGATAATACTAATTGTATAGTGATGATTAGACTAGAAACTTTTAGAAGTTCCTATAAAAAATAGAAGAAGAAAAAACACTTTGTGACACGGTTCCTGTGTGCAGTTATTATTATTATTATTATTATTATTATTATTATTATTATTTTAATCCGCTAATAAAACAATCCGCAATGACCCTGAAATATTTCCAGGATCTTTTCGTTTTATTATTATAATGTAATGTATTATTCATTTATGCTTTAAATGCTTGAACACTTGAATCCAGCCTGTGTTTTGTGTTGTGTGTGTGTGTGTGTGTGTGTGTATGTGGTAAGGTGAGAGAGCTGTGCGCGTACCCGGATACCCAACGGAAGGGTGCAGGAGCTCCATGGGCGCGCCCCCGAGCCCCAGGCCGTTCACGGCGTACGGGGCCTGTTTGAGGTATGACATCATTCTAAGAGCTCGTGAGGGGTAACGGCCGAAAAGTCCGAGTCTCCCCGGCGAGCTAAAACACACCTGAGGAAGAGCACGGAGAAATACTTCATCAATAAATCAGGATATGAGGTGGTGGTGAAATGCGCCGTGAAAAATGCTGGCCTTAAAATGTAAAACCAGATCGATAATTAACGCGGGTTAAACAGTGATAATAATAATAATAATAATAATAATAATAATAATAATAATAATAATAATATAAAATTCGGCTGGTTTTATTCCTGCTTGTGAAGTCGCTGCAAAAGTTAACGCAAATCAATAAAACTCTTGTTATTCCATCTTAACTTTTTAAGGCCTCTGAACTTAAATTCAAATTAATTAATAACTCGAAATATATTAGGGGGAAATTTTACGTCTGTTTTTTTTCTTTTCAGATCTATAGGCTAATTTCGTTACAGAAATGATTTGATCTTGATAAACACATGATCATTAATAAAACCCAAATCAGCTCCATGCTCAACACCGAAGCCTAATATTTCTTCCGCTTTAATAATAATAATAATAATAATAATAATAATAATAATAATAATAATAATTTGATTGGTTTATTTAGCCTAATTAATATTAAGCTTTTCCTATTTGGACTTCACAACAACATGCAGGTCAGAAAAAGTGCAATCTCAAACATTAATTACCCTTCTAACCAAATCATCCTGACTGCTATAAAACCCTTCAAGACAAAAAAAAACAAAAACAAAACAAAGACAAAAAAAACAACAACCCCGACTTGTCCTTTAGGTTCGGATCAATCAGAAATATAAACAGCGTCTTAATCACCTCATTTCACACTCCACTAATCAAGAGGACTTCAAACACTAATTGGCCGTTCACACATCTGCACCTCTTAAAGCACAACGCTCAAACTTTCCATCATTTTTTTGTTTCGTTTGCAATGATCGAAACTTCTTTTCGGGTGGAAAAATACGGCCAGTGATAGCATGTACAATTAGCATGCGTGTTGTTAATATTGTACAAAAATGTAAGTTCTATAAATATTCTTTTGTCAAACTGCTGATGGTTTTTGACTCCTATTTTAACATGTAGTGTCAGGATTTAGTGTCTAAGTGAAAACCAGCAGAAATGCCCTTTTTACTGTGAATTTCAGGTGCTCGTAAATGAACACAAGCTTAAGCATGTGTCTCAACAGTCGAGCAAGTTCTCAGATTAAAACTAAGAAGCGTTCAAATGTAAATGGTCTTGTAATTGTTTCCTAATTGTTCTAATTTAAGTTGTTACTTTTGGGGTCAAATAAATAAATAAATAAAATACAACAACAACAACAACAACAAAAAAAAAGTATAGGACTGGTCTTACATTTTTAAAGCAGACACTTGAATTTTTTATTTATTTATTTTTTTTAACAAGATAAACACACTAAACCCACATGTGTAGATTCGAGTGGACTCGGTGCTGTAATAAAACCCGAGGCATTCATTCTGTGCGAAATGATTTGGGAGGACCTGAACTCGTTTCACGGGTTTTGTTAAGGCGGAATTAGTGGCCGACAAATGTTTTAAAGACAAAAAAAAAAGAAAGAAAAAAAAAAAGAAGAGAAAAGTTTCGCTCAAATGGCGTGGTGCGCTTTTCACTCGCGCGCGCATTGGTATGGATCAGCCCCATTAAGAGCCCGCAGATAAAGAATACACTGCGAGTCGAGCTTTAACCAAATGGAAATCAGCAGCAACTGTGCAAATTATCCGTCTTAGCCATTTAGATTACACTCAGAGGGGACTCCATTTACAGCGAGAAACCTTATCGACTCTGCAAACGAGTCAACCCCCAAAACCCAAACTCACCGCGCTGCTTTACGCATGCGTTACGAGTTGCATAAACAATGACACATTTGCACAATTCATTTGGGAGGAGGGGGGGCGAGGGGGTGCACATTTGCAAACTGAAGTGTATTCATACACTATCAAATGTTTATGTAAAAAAAAGTTGTAGATGTTTAAAAAAAAAAAAAAAAAAAACAACCCGTAGAATTAGCTTGAATATAGGAGTATTTTAATCACAACCACTCTGGCTTTTTTATTATTATTTATTTATTTATTTATTTTTTATCAGATGATGAACGAATAAAATCGTTCTATCGCAACGAGTACCGCGTGCATAATTTGTCGAAACGGCAGTAAAATGTCTCGTACCTGGTGATTTTCCTCTTCGTATCCACTTTCTGTAAAGAATATCCAGGAGGCTGGGTACGCCAAATGGTAGGCTACAAAATGCTTAAAACTAATTCGAGAAATAAATAAATTAAATAAAAATAACCAACGTGAGCCCAAACACCAAAATACTCCTTGGCGCAAATGTCCCAATCTGCTCTCACGTCCGCGCGCGCGGTGCTAAAGATGACTGCCAATGTTGTCGAATTGAAATTGATCACTTTTTTGGTGCGTCGTCCCGTCTATGAGTAAAAGCATACCTGCGGGACCGCCCGCCTCAGCCAATCAGAGAGCGCGCACTTCCTTACGGCTGAGCGAGCGGGCCAATCACGAGCGAGAGAGGCATTATTTCATTGTGACGTCACGGCGACCTGCCGCGCGAATCGAGCGGGTCTCTGTGCAAAAAAAAAAAATGTTAAAATAAATCTCGCCAACAATCCGAATACACTTTTTTATTTATGTAAACTCGTTAAGCTGATGTTGTTGTTGTTGTTGTTGTTGTTGTTGTACATCAACAACGCAAAATAACTACACACAAAATATTCCCGTTAAAAAAAACAAAAACATTATGTATTATGAAATCAGTTGTTTAATTGAGATCATTTTAAGGGGGGGAAAAAAAAAACTTTCACCGGTAATAAGAGCGTATCGTAGGCCTAGGTAAAAAAAAAATAAACAAACAAACAAACAAATAAATAAATAAATAAAATAATAATTTTAATAAAAAATTATTTAAAAAGTCATCGCTTTTTTTTTTTTTAAAAAAAAACTAAACAAAACAACAACATTCAAGACACAAAACATATAGTCCTATAGTAATGTTCACTGAAAAAATGAATCCCTGCCTAGTGCACAGCGCTTCAAAAAGAAAGTAAACAACTAGTAAAAAAAAATAAATACATAAATAAATAAATAAACACTTAATTTAAAATCTAATTTTTACGCACATTTCAGTACGTTTTTTTTTTTTTTTTTTTTAAAGAGAAACGGCAGACCGAGTCGTTTTAGAAAAAATAAAAATAAAAAAAAACAAGCATGCGCACTTTGTATCCTTTACAAACTTTTATTTAATCACGTGTTTAATTTAAATCGGTTTCATTTTGGCGATTAAATGACTATATCTGTGTGTCACACAAGTGCTCATATTATCTATTAATATATATAGAGATATACATATCTCTCTCTCTATATATATAAGTTTCAGCGCTGTGGATTTTGCGCGCTGCTGGAATATATTCACATGTAAATTTAAATTCAGATCAGCCAACAAGTTTACAGCCAGTGTGTTTGGGGAATATAACACATTTCACATGGCGCTTATAAAGTCTATATGATGTACACTAACTAGCCTAGTCCTTAGTATGGAGAGGCGAAAATTCCAAAACACACACACACACACACACATACACACACATACACGCAAACCCCATAATGTTTGAGTTCATATTAGGGGTAATAATAAAAAAAAGAGAAAGATTTAAAGAGTGAGCCATCGATATGGCCGTGTATAGAGATTTCTGAGCAGTATTAAGCTATTGTCCCGTGTGTGTGTGTGTGTGTGTGTGTGTAATCCTGGAGTTTCCTGAGCGCGTAAAGCCGCTAAAGCCGCGGCCTAGGATTGGCCTCCTCAAGCACCCTTTTACCTCTGCTTGTAAAAAAAAAAAAAAAAAAATTGTCTGCACTTATTAAAACGACGATGCATAAAATCCCCCGGCTAAATCCCCGAGTTTATCGGAAAGCATGAGGATAGGTTTATCTTTTAAACACCCTCCTCTTCCTCTCGGTGACTGGCAGCCAGCTGAACACCTGCGGAGACGCGCAGAGGAACAAATCCATTACCGCCGCCGAGTTTTAGACTTTTAACGCGGAACACCTCGCACATTACAGCAACACGACTTCTGGAAAGAGTTGCACAGACTTCTGGGACAATACAGGAGGCATTAGATAGGCTAAATATATCTAAACTGACCAGCTGAACAGCTAGGGAACTTTTTATTTCTCCCCCAGCGGTGCTTTTGGCGCAGGTAAGACGCACACATGCTTTCCACCCTGTACCGTGTTCTCTCTCTCTCTCTCTCTCTCTCTCTCTCTCTCTCTCTCTCTCTCTCGTTTTATTTTTATTTTCATTTTTGTAAAAATTAATATAGCCTTATGTTTTAGGTCAACGTACTGAAAAAAAAAAATGCGCATATATACAAGCTGTAGCCTGAAACCAGTGCTTTAGTCCCCAAACTGTTGCCTCGTGCATGAATGACTCCTGTTTGCTATTTTTGAGCGCGTGCAATAGAAAGAATTGTCAGTGTGACGCAATGCAACATTTAGTCGCGTTTTATATTGAAGACACATCGAGTGCACATTATGAACCAAACTAAATAAACACCTTCCTCTGTCTGCAACTAAACAATGTGTTGAATGAGCTGATTTGGCACGCGCTCTAATTCAACAGAAAAAAATAAAATAAAAAATGAAGTGAAGATATCGCACCATGTTAAATAGAATAAGTCTGGAATCTCTGGCAGGCTAAAAAAAAACGTCAGTCTACAGTAGGAGTGTATTGGTAAGCTAATTTGATGACATTGCAATACACACACACACACACACACACACACACACACACACACACACACACACACACGTTTTACTTCAAATCACAACTGGCTCTAATTAACATAATGAACGAGGCGCAGATGAGGCATGTGTGTGTGTGTGTGTGGGTGTGTGTGTGTGTGTTGGCCTGAGTGTGTATTCGCAAGAAGATGGTCTGTGAGACACTCAGTGAAAACGAGTCACTTCAGAAAGTGTCAAATAAAATAAATAATAATAAAAACAACAACAACAAGGAGGCAAAACAGTTAAGGCGTTAAACACTTAGACATTTTGGCTACTTCCGGTCAAGAGGATATAGAGAAGGGCCGCGTCCCAATCTGTATACTCCCTTACTAAATTGTATGTATAGAACCAGTGGTAGCTCAGTGGTTAAGACACTGGACGACTGATCATGAGTTCAGATCCCAGCACTGCGAAGCTTCCACTGCCAAGCTGTTGGGTCCTTGAGCAAGACCTTTAACCCTCAACTGCTCGGTTGTATAAATGTAAGTCGCTCTGTAATGTACTCAAATGTATTTGGATATGAGTGAAGACTTATTAGGAATAGCATCATGGAATATCCTGCTTGGAATATCCTGCGCTTCCATGTCCTCACTCTCTGCTGATGTAGATGATTTCACACTTCTGGAAAACAAATATCGGACTCTTTCTTCAGTGGAAGATCGGAGACTCTATAGTATCGAAGATCTAAGAGAAAGCTCGTGCGGAACGCACTCAGGACTGTCTGGCTTTACAGCATACCGTCGTAGAAGAGAAACGCTTTATAGTCGCGCTATCCGATGCCACCCGGAAGAGGACGGGTTCCCTTTGGAGTCAGGTTCCTCTTCCTCATGTCATCCTGCACCGTCGCCTCTGGTTTGTTTGTTCGTTCGGGATCTAAACACAAACCTGCGTCCGGATTTCTGTAAAGCTGCTTTGTAACAGCGTCTGTCGTCGAAAGTGTTTTATAGATAAAAACGAGACGCTCCGGTGACAGATTAGCACGGCCGACACGGTCGAATTCTGTCATGAGACCAACGAACGAATGTACGAACGCATGGAACAGAAGTGAACTCCACCCCTAACCCTGAGTCTAATACAAATGTGTGTACGCTGTATGTTATATGGTGTGTCATGCGGAGTTTCAAGTTTATTTGTCATGCGCACAAAATGTCAGTGGCAATTGTACACTGATCAGAGATTCCCTCTAGGAATCGCAGAAACGAATGCAAAATCAAGCAAACGCCGCAACATTCAGCGGATCCGGCCCGAGACGTGTCATGTGACGTCATCGCGACGCGTATTCACCCAGAGCCATCTTCGACTCACGTGCGTTTGAACATGAGTACGGCTAAAAGGTCTCGTTTACCAACAGACATCACTGTGCGAAACGATTCCGTGCGACCGCGATTCCGGAAATTCACGCAAACTCGGAAAAAATCCGCAGTGAAATCGAGCATTTTTGGCCGCAACATTCACCAAAAAAAAACCTTCAAACGTGGAATCCAGTACGGACTGATTGAAATGCTTATTTCAAAAAAAGAAACGTCCCCTCTTTCAGGAGATTGTATTTTAAAGATCGTTTTGTAAAATCCGAATAAGCTTGACGGATCTTCATGGGAAAGGGTTTAAACGATGTTTTTCGTGCTTGTTCAATGAACCGTAAACAATTATTGCACATGCACCTGTGGAACAGTCCGTAAGACACGAACAGTTTACAGGTGGGAGGTGACTAAGGTCAGAGTTACAGTAACTAAGGACACTAAACAGACTTTTCTACTGACTCTGAAAAACACCAGAAGAGAGATGTCTAGGGTTCCTGCTCACCTGCGTGAACACGCCATAGACCTGCTGCAGGACTATGAGGACCGCAGATGTGTCCAGAGCAATAAATTGTAATGTCTGTAATGTAAGACGTCTAAGACGGTGCTACAGGGAGACAGGAAGAAAAGCTGATCGCCCTCGCAGTGGAAAACCACATGTAACCGTGCGTGTCCCCCTCAGACGTGATCGAGAACTTGCAAACGCCTCGGTGGAAGAGTGAGGGAACATCTCACAGCAAGAACTCACCAATGTGGTGCAGTCCATGAGGATGAGATACTGTAGTACTTAAAGCAGCTGGACGCCACCACATACTGACTGTTCCTTTTAATATTGACCCCCCCTTTGTTCAGGGACTCGTCACTCCATTTCTGTTCCGCAAACGTCTGTGAAACGTCTTCAGTTTCTGTCCCAGTTGTTCAATCTTTTTTGATGTTAATACAAATATTTGCACATGTTAAAAAATGTGCTGGAAATAAAAGCAGTTGAATGTCAGAGGACGTTTCTCATTGTCGAACGTTTATAAGTTAGTTGATTTGAGCTTGGTAGATTAGGCTGTTTATTTCACAGAGTTTGGTGGAGCGAGTCAAATGACCGAAAATCAGAGTATGTCATGGATGGAATGGAAAAATCGATGAGTGGCGAATAAAACAGATCACAGCATTAGCGTGTACTCGGCTGGAGGGCCTAGCTCTCTAACACACTCTTAAAATAAAGGCTCTTCAATGGTTCTTTACAGCACTGTAGATTGGTGGCATTTTATGTCTAGTGGATACCATTAAGAACCAGTACCGGTTTTAATGGTTAGCTGGTGGTTTGTAATGGTGTACGTAGTGGAAACCATTTGAATTTCTGCGATGGTTTCTCTTGTTTTTTTTTCAGCAGGGCTGTGAGGACGTCGAAAGGTGTCAAACTTAATATGGGTCTGAAACGGTGTACATCAGGGCAGACGGAAGGAACTTAAAATGGACCGGTAACGCAGTTCTTTTCTTTGCAAATAAAAGGCTCAGTGAGGGTTGTTCATTAATGTGTTTCTCCCTGGGAAATACAAATGATAATATACTTAGCGGAAGACATGAACGTTACACAACTGGAGAGAGCATATTTCGCTGATTTGCTAAGGTTAACAAAGCTACGCTTAACGTCAAGTTAGCCTGTTTCCTTTGCTAATGCCGGGTTAAACGAGCATCGATTCCAAGAGCTAGCATAATTAGCTACGTCAAATTCGAGCTGACTGTAAATATGAGTTCTTTACGTGATCATTTACTTCTGATTAGTTCGTTAGCAAACCGCGTAGCGCTAGTCATGCACACGAGCAGCCATCTTACAGAGATCGGACGACGTTTTCAGGCAAACGGCGTTAAAGGAAATCGTCTAACAAAAGGTTTCCGGTAACAAAAGTTAGTGTCATTTCATCACTTGTTTACTTTACAAGTACATTTTCAAAGTAGCGAATATTCGCCTCTGAACCGAGGAGATTTTTTTTGGCTTCCATTTCGAATTGCAACACATTATCTACCGTGTACTGTCACTTCAGTATAATTTCTCGGTACTTCGTACACTCCTGCGTGAGACAGACCGGAGACGAGCTCTGACGGAGAGTACGTGTGGTCTGTACAGAGGAATTTGAGACACGCTCGTTCATTACCTCTTCAAACATGATCATTTACACTTTGTCACCTCAGGCTGAACATATACTGTGGCTGAATTAGAGGATGATGCAGAGAGGATGAGGACGGACATCCTTCGCTTTACATAACAGTAGCATTGTGTCCATTGTGGAGGGAATCTTACCCTGCTTTTATATATACATACATATATATATATATAGTTTGACTCTTTCGGGTGCTGCGGCTATCGAGAACAATCATCACATGCAAATACGCCGTTTAAGTACAATCTGACTTTCCACACTCGTAGCTTTCCATGCCATTGCCTTGTCATCCCTTTAACGTTTGTATCATCTCTCGGTAAACATGTAAAAACTGTACAGGGTGTCCCAAACGTCTCCGTACTTATCGGTAGCAATTAACGATTTTTAGCTAAAGGTTTCATACTTAGTTTATATTATATCGATTTTTTTTGTTTTTTCAGACAGGCTTCGACAAAAGAAGAACGTATTGAAATCCTTCTCACGGCCGGGTCGGGAAGCTGTCGCAAGGTTGCGACGGACTCGAACAGGAAGCACGGCGAGCACGTCACACACGACTCCATCGCCAAACTTATTAGCAAATTCAAAAAGACAGGGAGTGTCGCGGACCGACCGAGAAGACGCGGACGTCCACCGACGACGACGACGTGGTGCCGGCGAACATATTCCTCTACGGTACGGAGACTTTTGGGACACCCTCGGACTGTGATCACTTTGTAGCGTAAGCATTTAAATGTACACTTCATACAGCATTCTAAGTAAAGCTTACGTACTAAATGTACGAAACGCGTACGCTTGATGATACCGCCGCAGTCCCACACATGAAAAGGTGCTGTTTTAGTACTCTGAGAGTGAATGTGATGATCGTTTACATAGTCATTCCTCGCGAATCACCTGCAACACGTCCACTATCTGAATACGTATGTGCGCCTCTATTTGAGATCTTAATAATAAAGCACGGCTGAATTCAGTACTATACTGGATGAGCTGATTCGACACTGTACGTGATAAATCAGAATACGCTTAAGAGGCAACTTTGTACATGCTAACTGAGCACTGACAGTTAATTCGACAAGAGATACGAGCACCGTGGGAAATAATTCAACACCATAAGGTCGCCTCAGGCCGATCAGCGGCGCAAAATTCGCACAGGCGAAGTCATTGTTTCCCTACAGAGAGAGCCGTGTCACTTCGCCTAAAAAAAAACAAAACAACAAAACCAAAAGACGCTTGGGTTTGATGGCTTGGTGCTTCACTCAAATTCCACTCGTGCTGCCGTAAATTCCTTACAAAGCAATTACAGCGTGAACACACCCGAACACAACCACAACGTCGTAATTGCTACTCAGAAACATGTACTGTACAAATTGTTGTACTGGCTATGCCAATTTTTTTGTTGTTGCCGTGCCTTTGATAAATTTCCCCTCTTTTCTTAGCTTCAAAATGACTCGCTTTTCTCCCATAGACATCTCTCTGATCTTCATGTTGGCGTATCCTTTTTAACAACAAATGTCTTCACGGGGTGAAACAGAAGGCTAAGAGTAGATGGGCTAAGAGTAGATGTTCCAAGAGTAGATGTTCCGAGCCCTTTATTGTTTAAACAGTCAATCTAACAGGACACACCTGGGTACGAGTTCCCGTCAACAGCTTTCAAATGCAAACTCAAGGCTTGGGATGAACTCCACAACATTACAATCGCCGTCCAAATACTTATGGACCCGACTGTAGGTGTAAGAGGTCGTAAGGGTTAATTCAACAGAAGCAAACAGGCATCAGGAGAACTGGAGCTAGTGAAAGGTGAGGAACAGGTTGTGTGTGTGTGTGTGTGTGTGTGTGTGTGTGTGCATGGTGGGGTCAGTAAATGAGAGGGGAGTGCATGACTGTCAATCACAGAGTCGCGTCCCGCCTCCCTCATTAAGAGGGTAAATACAGGGGAGGGGATGAAAGACTCTGCGGCGCAAATACGACTCGGGAGGAGAAACCATATACCCACCCACCCCCCACCCCAACACACACACACACACACACACACACACACACACACACACACACACACACACTGAAATAGGTGTAGCTTCATACCTTAGATCTCACCTTCAAGGAAACTTGTACTGGGACAAAACCACCCTCCATGTCTCTCTCTCTTTCTCTCTCTCTCTCTTCCCTCTCTCTTCTCTCTCTCTTTCTCTCTCCCCCTGGCATTTGCTCTTGGAGAGTCAGGTTAAAACTTGCATCCCTCTCTCTCTCTCTCTCTCCCTCTCTCTCCCTCTCTCTCTCTCCCTCTCTATGCGTTTCACTGGTTACCATGCGAGCCTCGCACAGCCGCACAAGAATGTGCAGGTTCAGATCTCTCTGACCCGCCCTCGGAAAGCTCCGAACGAGAGAGAAAGGGAAGAAAGAGAGAGGGATTAAGACTGAGAGGGAGAGCGTGTGAGAGAAAGAAAACTGATTTACAAATGTGACTGTTGTCAGGGTCTCTCTCACAAACTCGCTTCCAGTGGAAGTGCGAGAGAAAGAGAGAAAGTGTGTGTGTGTGTGTGTGTGAGAGAGAGAGAGAGAGAGAGAGAGAGAGATTACACCAACTTGGCTGGCTTGAAATCAATCCAGGAGCTGAAACGCTAGATGGGAAATGTGCTTCTGATTTCTAACAGAGGAGTGTGTGTGGGTGTGTGTGTGTGTGTGTGTGTGTGTGTGTGCGCGCCCAGTCATTCAACAGAGCTGAAATCCATTTCTCCTTCATCGAGGCCTGCAATTGCTCTCTCCTTATCTACACCGACAGCGGCTCTGCAGTTGGTGCCGTGTCCAGAAACGTCCAGTACGAGTGAGACAGAATTACTGGTGAAGTGTAGGATTTTACACACACACACACACACACACACACACACACACACACACACTGGCTTAGCGATAATATCCTTTTCACATGGGCTAGTTCTAGGTCAGGGAGCTAGCTAGCAAGCCTTATATTTTAGAGCCATCACTATAATGATGAGTGCAGGCTTATCAGGCTAAACATCCTCTGTTTAGTGCTGGTGAAGTGTAAGATAATCTTGTTGGAGAAATCCAGCCATTTTGCTAATCCCCACCCCCCAAAAAATATGACCAAACAAACGAAAAACAAAACCCCTACTGGTCATCTTTGCTAGGTAGCTTCCCAGCTAGCAATTTTAGATTAGCGGGATGTTTTCTAAATATTATGCTTCTAGGATCCTCCCTGTCAACGGAGAACGTTATCGGAACGTTAAGAAAACGCTTCATTTCCAAGAAGCTCAGGCTGTAATATTACAAAAATAAAGTTCGTGAAATGTTCTAGAAACATGGCGTTCGACGGTAACGGTAACGTTTTTAGTGCACCGCTGACAAAAATGACATTATACGAATGTGTGTGTTAATCTTTCTACAGCTATACGTTGCAGCGACGTTATAGTAGCGTTGATAAATGTTACGTTTAACCATCGGAAAACTACATTTCTAGAAATGTAACGTTCAGAAAACGTTTTGCTAACCTTAACTTAATCGATTGCTGATTTTGAGCTCCATCCGTCACGTGTTTTTTTTTGTTTGTTTGTTTTTTTTTTTTTTTAACGATGTATGACCGAATCAAACGTATTTTATTGAGAACGGAATTCGTTTTATTTTTTTAATCTTGCATTTTTCTTTAGAAAAGTCTTACATATGACTGCGTACACATGGTAAGAGGCAGTTTATTTATGCGGTTCATAAATTAGAATAATGAAGGAAAACTAAGGCTTGGACACAAAGACTACAGACATCAATGTATGTATGGTAAGACTTCGCGACGAGTCGTAGCAACACCAGCGTAAACGTAGACGAACTAATCAGGGAGTGACACGGAACAGGTGCACACAATCAGGCAGCGACGCAATAACAGGACCGGGTCAGAGACGTAAGCACATGGTACGTGTAGGGGAGTCGGAGAGACATTTGACATATAAATGTCGCTAGCTACGTGTAAATTAACTAGCAAGCCTTCAAGTCACTAGACAACACGAACAAGCTTACATCGAAACTTTTCAAAGATAAAACAGATACGTACACACGAAACGTCTGGCCACAAGAAACAAGTTGGGAGTGGTCGCTAAAAACGTCTAAAAACGTCCACAGATCAGTTCTACAGAGCGAAATGGGAGGAGCGTTAACGAGGACAACAATGTGGATACAATAGTACCATCAGCTATGTCGGTGTCTCTATAAAAAAAAAAGCCCTTCACGAGAAAGCTAAGACTTCATGGCTAACTTGATTTCCTGCGTTCGCTGTCTCCTGTCATGGTGTTTTGCCGATGTAGCGATTTTAAAATCACCGCTGGCTGACTCCTGTCGTAAAGTCATTACCCTTAGATTGAAAAAAAATAGCCTTTCATTTTCTCCTAAATGTTATCAGTAGAAAACGCGCCTTAAATCCCGACCAGCTCAACCGATATCAAATCGGCAGATTCTGATCCAATCTACTCATTACAATATGAAAACACATATACGCACGTGTAGAATAAACGAGTGTTGGATTCCTAAACCTGTGCCAATTAGGGTTTATTGATTACAAAGCACCCGTCTTTATCAGACGGTGGAACGGCCACGGCAACCGCGTGGGCCGCCGAGGCGTGTCAAAACCAATCAGTCGGAATTAGAGGTTTGAAAAGCGTACGTGACATATGGACGTAGCCATTGAGCTAGAACGGCGCCCAGGGACCGAGGGCCACATAATGGCCGATTGGAAAGCCTTTATGGGGACGTTCTAGGGGAGCAATCTGCTTCATTCACACCCGAGTTCAACCAGTAAGTTGTGAATGAAGCAGATTGCTCCCCATAACGTCCGTATAAAGGCTTTCCAATCTGTCTAACGTATCACGAGCGTAGATAACGCGCCCTGTCTTTTTTAATCCTTCTTATTTCGCGTGATCTGGGGAAAATTTTTGACAGAATACAGAGCTGGATATAAACACACAATCTCTTTCTTTCTTTCTTTCTTTCTTTTTTTTCAAATTTAGGTTCCGCCAGGAAGCACTGTCGAAATCCCGAGCTGATATCCAATTACATGGTCATGATCACCAAAGGCATCCATACTTACAGAAACCCGGAAAACTCCGGACTGAATCAGAGCCAGCAAACTCGAGCTGGTAAACAAGGAAACGGCGGATATTTCTGAATCGCATACCTGGGAAGAGTGTTTATTATGGGAATATTTAGGAATATTATGGGAATAGCCGCTTAATTATTACTGCTAGCTAGCTATCTTTCTTGTTCGGCGTCGTTTGAACAGATATTTGCTGGACGTATTATCCAGATTCAAATTTTGATGCACTTTTTTATTTAATAAAAAGGACTGAAAGCTTATGGCTCGCTATGTTGTAATTAGTTATAGCGCTTGCTAGCTTTGCAAGCTTAGCTGAAGTTGTATAAACCTCCATACTAACCATTCCTTGACCCAACTGAGGAAATATTTACAGATAGCGTTCATCATTTCTTGCCTCGTTGATAAAAAAAAACAAAAAACAAAAAACCCAACAACCTCAAATCCTAAAGTGCGGTCTAGCTAAATAAAAGAACCGAAAGCTCACGGTTATAAGTTGCCGCGTCTGAGTCGTATCTCTATGTCGTCGCATGTAAATGACAGATCTTTCTATCGATGCTCACTGGCAATCAATCTTCATATTTAGGCTGGATTAAGATGGTTTTGAGGTATTGGAACTCTGATCGGTGTTCTGTGATTGCGGTGGGAGTTGTTCGCAGGAAGGCGATATCGTGAGGGGAGAAGAAATTACAAGACCAAACAAGAGAGCGTAGTGAGAAATGGCTGCGAAGACAAAGAGCGATAGACAAGGAATGAAGAAACTCGGAACATCGAAAAGAATCGAACGAGTCTGTAAAATAAAATTCCTACTCGTTGCAACGAACAAGTGTAAACTAGGTCTAAAACAAACATTAGCATTATTGTTACAGCGAGTCACAGATCATATAACTCGAATTACTCATTCAACTTGAACAGACAGGCGTGAACAGAAGATGGAATAAGCTGTAAGAGAAATGAACCCTCTTTGCCTTAAGGACCAATCGTTCCTCCTTTTTCCCCCAGATCAAGCCCTATCGACTGAGTAAATCTCCACTGCTTTTGTTTGCGCCTCTTTTCCTGACAGTGTTCAGGAGCCGTGCCAAGCGAGACCCAAATGCACAAATATAATATGTTTGCTATCGGAGAGGCCATGCCACTGGCAATAAAGAACAACCGCAGACTTATTGTGCCAGTTAAAGCTTGGATTACGGAGCTTGTGTAAGCTTGGATTTGACCCCAGATGGATACACGATGGATACCAAACAACACATGCTTATGAATCCTGTACGCTAGATACAAACTTGTTGGGACATACCCAAGTCGTCTTAGAGTTGTAGCAAAACGATGCTAATCCTAGCCGTGAGAAATGAAAACATAATGCACGTGAGCCTAGATGTCCGACAAGCAGAAGCTCAAGTGTTTGTTGTTTTTCAACATGTTGCAAGATTTAGGAAGATCTTTCAGCAGATACTTAGATCTTGACTTCATACATGATCTGTATTTTCTGTGTTTAGTAGACTGCAGATGTGTATCCGGCGCAATAAATGAACATCTGGAACATTATAACACCAGCTACTTGTTCCAAATGATAAATAATAAATAAATAAATAAATCAAATCAAATCAAATCAAATCAAATCAAATGATTGTACATATAGTAAAAATATACACGATGCACCACACTACACAATTGTACTGCATTGTAATATATTACACTATACAAAACACTACACTATACCCTGCTACTCTATACGTTATTCAACTCAATTCAGTTTTATTTGTATAGTTTTATTTATTTATACAGTACTCTATATTACACTACACCCTCCACAATATATCACACTATACACTACATTACTCTACGAGTCATTCAGTATAGTACATCATTCACTATATAACACTATATATCACACTATACACTACATTACTCTACGAGTCATTCAGTATAGTACATTATTCACTATATAACACTATATATCACACTATACACTACATTACTCTACGAGTCATTCAGTATAGTACATTATTCACTATATAACACTATACTCTATATCACACTATACACTACATTACTCTACGAGTCATTCAGTATAGTACATTATTCACTATATAACACTATACTCTACATCACACTATACACTACATTACTCTACGAGTCATTCCGTATAGTACATTATTCACTATATAACACTATATATCACACTATACACTACATTACTCTACGAGTCATTCAGTATAGTACATTATTCACTATATAACACTCTACTCTATATCACACTATACACTACATTACTCTACGAGTCATTCAGTATAGTACATCATTCACTATATAACACTATACTCTATATCACACTATACACTACATTACTCTACGAGTCATTCAGTATAGTACATCATTCACTATATAACACTATATATCACACTATACACTACATTACTCTACGAGTCATTCAGTATAGTACATCATTCACTATATAACACTATATATCACACTATACACTACATTACTCTACGAGTCATTCAGTATAGTACATTATTCACTATATAACACTATATATCACACTATACACTACATTACTCTACGAGTCATTCAGTATAGTACATTATTCACTATATAACACTATACTCTATATCACACTATACACTACATTACTCTACGAGTCATTCAGTATAGTACATTATTCACTATATAACACTATACTCTATATCACACTATACACTACATTACTCTACGAGTCATTCAGTATAGTACATCATACACTATATAACACTATATATCACACTATACACTACATTACTCTACGAGTCATTCAGTATAGTACATCATACACTATATAACACTATATATCACACTATACACTACATTACTCTACGAGTCATTCCGTATAGTACATTATTCACTATATAACACTATACTCTATATCACACTATACACTACATTACTCTACGAGTCATTCAGTATAGTACATTATTCACTATATAACACTATACACTATATCACACTATACACTACATTACTCTACGAGTCATTCAGTATAGTACATTATTCACTATATAACACTATACTCTATATCACACTATACACTACATTACGAGTCATTCCGTATAGTACATTATTCACTATATAACACTATACTCTATATCACACTATACACTACATTACTCTACGAGTCATTCAGTATAGTACATTATTCACTATATAACACTATACTCTATATCACACTATACACTACATTACTCTACGAGTCATTCAGTATAGTACATTATTCACTATATAACACTATACTCTATATCACACTATACACTACATTACTCTACGAGTCATTCAGTATAGTACATTATTCACTATATAACACTATACTCTATATCACACTATACACTACATTACGAGTCATAACGTATAGTACATTATTCACTATTTAACACTATACTCTATCTCACACTATACACTACATTACTCTACGAGTCATTCAGTAAAGTACATTATTCACTATATAACACTACACTACACAATATAGTACACTATATCACGCTGTACATTTACACTACATTACTCCATACGTTATTCACAATATTACACTATGCACTACACAATATAGTGCACTATACACTATATCGCACCATACATTTATTTACTATATTATACTATATATAAGACTGTACACTACATTTCTCCATACATTATTCACTATGTTACTAGTGTAACATAGTGAATAATGTATGGAGTAATGTAGTGTATAGTGTTATATATAGTATAATATAGTACACTACACAATAGAGCACTATACACTATATCACACTACACATTTATCTACTATATTATATATAATTAACCATATATATATAACACTATACACTACATTATTCCATATGTTATTCAATACAGTACTTTATTCACTATATTACACCATACACTACACAATATAGTGCACTATACACTGTATTACATTGTACTCTGTTATGCTATACATTATACAATATCTAACACTATATCTTACACTACACCCTACACAATATCGTGCACTATACACTATGTCGCTATACATTACGCGACTCCATGCATTATTCACTATATCACACTATACTGTACAATGCACTATACACTACATTACTTTATACACTGAACATCCACAGCCACGCCTGATCCAGCCTGTTTAATCAGTTGAACTTTACGTAACTATTAGGTATGGCTGAAAGTCTACAGCCATATAGAATATACATAAGCACTATATACCATGTAATATACCAGCTCCAAAGCTATCTAGATCGAACCGTATTCATTTATATCAATATGTATCTCACTTTGTACAGAAATGCACTCGTATAAATTCACAACTAATTAATAACTACGTATTAATCTGTGTAGACAAACTTGATCCAAGACACCGTATTCCTTTCGTCCCAACCTAACTCGTCCTCTCCTGTTGTTAGAAATCAGCCGCTATACGCCGTTTCATCCTTTTATCACGTCATAAATGTCTGAGTAATTGGCCTGTATACGTTTTTCCCCTTTGTTAATCCTCCCTGAGTGTTCGACATTCTCTATACAAATAAAACTTATTATTAATATATGATTAAACCCGCTCTACACACTCTCCTCTTTGTGCGCTGGAGGAAATATTAAAGGATACAACTTCCTTTTTAATCCGCCAAGCCTCCAAAAGCCCCTTAAAACCCCGTGACTCCCCCCCCCCCCCCCCCCACCACCACCACCACCCCTTTCTTCATCCACCTAAAAACTGGAGAACTTCACGTGCTTTTGTCGTTCAGTTTTATTGCGCTTCGCCCTGTTTGCTTTAGATAACAAATCTGCGAGTCGCCTTCGGGGGAAAGGGAGCATTACAAATTAATCCCGGGTTTAATAAGTCCAGGACTAAGCCAGGGTGTTTTTTTTTTTCTCCATAGGAGAGAAAAAGAGAGAGAGAGAGCGAGAGAGAGAGAGAGCGAGAGAGAGAGAGAGAGAAGGAGGAGGAGGGGGTTGAAAAGAAGAAAGGAAAGAAGAAGGCAAAGAAATATATTAAAGTCTGTGATCACAGCCAGCTTTTCTTGTTTGTCGTCCCCCCTCCTCATCCTCTCTCTCTCTCTCTCTCTCTCTCTCTCTCTTAACCCTCTCTTCCATAATCCAATAGGTCCATCGAAGTTTTCGACTGGGCCGCGACCTGACGCCGAACCTCGTATCTCTGTGTGCCTTTAAAAAACAAACACACTCAAACATCCAACAGCAAACTGCTCGTGCTATTAATTGTTTAGTTGCGTACATTTGGATGGAGACGTCGACAAAACAGTCGTCATGAATTAATATCAGAATTAGCATCGTCTTACATCAGTCCTGGTGCTCCACGTATCTGCGTATGCCAATGGTTTATTTATTTATTTATTTATTTAAAGGAAAAAACCGCCAGTAGCAACTTATAATTTCAAGATTTCAGTGTACATTAATATCAATTATGTTGGTGGCAATATTTATATGGCAGTATTTATATAGTGTATCGATTAATATCAGCAGTGTCTTTGTGTTTAAATCCAGCGGTACGAACGCCACTTACGGCGCCCTCCAGTAACATCGTCACCCTTGGTAAGTATGAGCAAAGAAGGCTTTGAAAATTTGCCTTATTGTTTAACATTTTGATCTTTTGTGCAAAAAAAAATTCACAAAAATACTCTGCTCTCATGGATATCAAACAATCGCAAACACAACTGAAGAGGAGAGTGCACCAGCGTGGACCTGGAAATGTGAAGGATGTGGAGAGATCCTGTACGGAGGAACGCTCTCAGATCCCTCGCCATGTCTTCTCCAACCTCATCAGGCGTCATAGGAGAAGACTCCGAGCTGTTATCTCGGCACAAAGTATTGACCAAAAGGGTGCCAATAATTGTTGCACACCTATATTTAACAAAGATATTTTTGGATAAACCTGTGTTGTGTTTGCAGTTGTTTGATATCCATGAGAGCGGAGTATTTCTGTGTATGTTTTCAACAAAAAGATCAAAAGGTTAAACAATAAAGACAATTGTTCGCAGCCTTCTTTGCTCATATTTACCAGGGGTGCCAATATTAGTGCAGGGCACTGTACACCAACTCTAAAGCGGTGTATATCATCTTAAACTGCGCTCTTTTGGGAAAATAGTCAGTGAAAGAGTGGTGTAACGGCAACTCTAAAAAAAGTTTTTTTTATTAGTTTGTTTAAGAAAGATACACATTTACATTTTTACCATCCATAGTTCCGTTTAATGTCATGGACCGTCCACGAAACACGCTAGCTCAGCTCCTGTTCTCACGCTCGTCACTGCAACTATAAACATATAGATATGAATATAACTTTTGACACTGGAGACTCCTTCCATGAATGTTAAATATACATTTCCTTAGAGAAACCCCACCATATCGGCAACTGCATCCATGGAGTTAGTCATAAATAAACAAGTAAACAAACAAACAAACAAACAAACATATATATATATATATATAACCAGTATTTATATCCTGTTATATATGTTGTGCATTTGTCTTAATCAATGTTTAAAATATTTTTCTTTTTTTATATATTTGTCTTTATGAATAATTATCAACATTTACATCACTTCATACCCATATGTCCGTAACAAATTAAATTATTAACCATATTTAAATTATTTTATACCACCTAGAGCATCATATATCTGTGTGTGCATGCGTATATAAATATATATATATAATAGAAATCCTAACTCTAATTAACTAATTAATAAATGAATATAATTAGAAATCAGTGCCTGGTTTTCATACAGCCAGCACTTTTCCATCAACATTATCATTAAAAAAAATATTTTAAAAATGTAATAAATCGTAAAAGAAGTTGGTTCCTATACACGTAACAGGGATTAATAGCATTATTTACATCACTTTACGGAAATCAGTTGAGCTACATGATGAGTAAGAGCTGGTGTGTTTCAGGCACAACGTTACAGTAAATCCAAGCTTCAGCGTCTCGCCACCAGGAGAGAAAAAAAAAGCGCAGGGAGCCGATTAGACGGATTGATTTGATTACTCTGAGAGGTTGAGAGGGCTTTCTGGTGAACAAACGGACTTCAGAGCGTGGCCGCTTCCCCACAGAGACGAGCCATCAAGGTAGAACACACGCCACAATTATTAGATTAGGCCTACGACACACACACACACACACACACACACACACACACACGTCACACTGTGAAATGGGGTTGGAGCGTACAGTGCACCTTAAAAAAAGAAGGATTAGTGATAAATTTAGCTTTATTTTGAAATATTTGTCGAAAATATATTGAATTTACCTCACAGCATAATCCCCAGTGTTGAACTGGCACCCTACAGTGTTTATATAAGTCCACCGGGCGCGAACGATCACTCTGGGTGTTAATTCAACACTAGGGATTTTACCGTGCACAGAATTAGTAGTCAGTCTTCGGTTTTACACCGGAGGCTAGAGTATTTAACGCGTAATGGACGTACATTTCATATTCGCAACATGTTCGGTGTGAATTCCTGCCTCGGGTCACACCCAGGCCGTCGGTGGAGCTACGCTCGCCTGTAAACACGAACAAGACTTCACCGTGCAGCTGAAAGCCAGAAGAGTATGGAGATGTTTATTCACCCCTCATGGATGGCGTCTCAGTTTACACGGTCTGCTTTTGTTTTCTGTTTTTTTTCGTTTTTATTTTCATTTTTAATGCTGCTTTTGTTTTCTTATTAACTTGAAGAGAGAGGAGGGGAAAAAAAGGAAAAAAGATGAGGAAACAACTGCTGATAACAAGAACATATTTCATAGACTTCCCACAACATTAAATGCAACTATAAATGGACAAAAAGTACAATAACTCTCGGGTGGTAACAGTAACTTCACCACCATGGTGTTGATGATTTTTCTATAACAGCAGGCTGATTCTTCATTAATGTCTGATTCATAGTATTATTTTTTTATTTTATTTATTGTTTTGCAAAAACAACACCAACTGTTAGGTAATTATCATGTTTATATAGTGGGTGAATAAGTTATCTAGTGATTGTGTTGTTACTGTGTAGTAACTATTAATAACGGTTAAAAAACCACACCCACATTATCCAGTCCATACAAGATTTCCTCGTTTTTGTGATTGTTGTGGCCACATTTCGTGATTGTTGTGATTCCGCTGCGCCTTTTTAAAACTTCTGTGACGCAACCTGCGGAGAATTTTGTGCTTTTCTGCGAAATTGTAATTGCGCGGAATTGTTTTGCACGCTCTTTCGGCGTGATGTTCGTTGGCAAACGAGACCTTCCGGCTGACGGCGTCACATGACGCGTCTTGGCCCAAATCTGTGGAAAATCTGCCGTGATTTTGGAACGTTTCTCGGAATACCGCAGAGTTTGCTTGATTCGGCGGCCATTTCTGCGAATGCATCACTGCGAAATCCTGGAGGGACTGATTATCGGTCGAGACGAGAAAGTCCAGGACGAGCACGAGTCCTGGTAGGGAAGACGTATATATATTAGCAAGAATTCAGGGCAAATCCTGACTTTAATCCTAGCATACATGGGTTTTTACACATGCTACTTTACACACGCTACTTGTGAGTCACATCAAAGTGGATCGATGGAATGGTGCTTCCATATTTAATGATATATACGCACCACGTGCACCTCGGTGTTTAACGGATCTGAAGGCTCCACTTATTCAAGAGCCGAGCAACATCGGGTCCTGGGAGAAAAAGAGCGAGAGAAGAAAAGAGAAGGAGCATGAGGAAGGGTCCAGGCTTAGGAGTGTGCTTTTCAGTAGCTCCTATTTTACTCTCTCTCTTTCTCTCTCGCTCTCACACACACATACACACCCAAACAAACACTCTACAAGCTGATGCCGAGAGCAGGAACAGACGGTCGTATCAGAGCTCAATAATCTCAGAACAAAAGGCAAAAGGCCCGGCGGAGTTAAGAGTATGTGATAGGTACGATCGCCCGCTGCTCCCTAAACAACAACCCCCAGTCTCATCCGCACTCATCTTCCAGAGGCTGATCCTGATGACATCACGGCATCTCTCTTCCGCGCGACACTGTCCAGCAGGGCTTCATTCAGATCCCGAGCTTCCGGTTTGTGTGTTTCAGCAGGTTATGGAATGGAAGGTTTTCTTCCTCGCACAAAACACACTTGTTGATCTCTTTACACAGCGGTGATTAGGCCCGAGGGCTTTTTTCATGTGAAATATGATTTGTGGGTAGAGATGGAGGGGGTGCCTGAACTCCCTGCTGGGAGACTCACTTTCTTATCTGCTGCGGAGGGAAAAGGAGGGAGGGCGGATTTCAAAAAAGAGAAAGCTGAAAGAAGAACTCATAGACCTGAGGTGAAAAGAAGGAGATATTCTCATTTACACGGCTTTATGTGATGAACAGCACGACGCTGGCCTCCACATAATGACCGAGAGACCTACAGCTACTTATTTAACAAAGCAGAGAGAGACACACACACACGAGAGAGAGAGAGAGAGAGAGAGAGAGAGAGAGAGAGAGAGAGAGAGAAAGAAAGTGGCAATGGATGGATGGATAGTGAACTGCAATGATAGACAGTTGAATATGTGCATTATATTATTGGAGATTGGATGGATATTTAAGTGTACGTGTTGGATGGATGGATGGATGGATGGATGGATGGATGGCTGTCAAGTAGATAGATGGACATGTGGATGGATGTCAAATGCATTGTTTGGTGAGTAAATGGATATATCAGAAGATGGAATGATTCCTGGATCCTGTATAGATGGACGGATGGATGAACGGATGGATGGACAATCAAATGTATTGACAGATAGGATAGGTGGGGATTAAATGTATGGATAGATAGATGGATAGACAGTTAGAAGGGTGGATGGTTGGATAGATGGACAGATAGATAGATAGACAGTTAGAAGGGTGGATGGATGGATAGATATATGATAGATATGGATAGATAGATGGACAGATAGATAGATAGACAGTTAGAAGGGTGGATGGATAGATATATGATAGATATGGATAGATAGATGGACAGATAGATGGATAGACAGCTAGAAGGGTGGATGGATGGATAGATATATGATATATATGGATGGATAGATGGACAGATAGATGGATAGACAGCTAGAAGGGTGGATGGATGGATAGACATATGATAGATATGGATAGATAGATGGACAGATAGATAGATAGACAGTTAGAAAGGTGGATGGATGGATATATGATAGATATGGATGGATAGATGGACAGATAGATGGATAGACAGCTAGAAGGGTGGATGGATGGATAGATATATGATAGATAGGTAGATGGGTGGGTAGATAAACAGTCAAGAAGATGAACAGATGGATGGAAGGTGTAGAAGATTTAAATGTGGGGTTGAATGACGAGCAAGTTAATGGATTAATGGCTGGATGGATGGATGGCTGGATGGATGGATGGCCAAGAATTTGGATGGATACATGAAGAAGTGGGTGGATGGACAATCAAGAAGGTGGATGGATCGTAGATGGCCAAGTGAATGGATAGAAGGATAGATAGATGGGGGTGGATGGAAAAAATCTGAATTGTGGATGGATCTGTGGATGTATAATCAGGTGTACAGCATGTGTAGTTGAGTAAACAGGTGATGGAGGGTTGCATGGACGGCTGAGTAGACGGATGAAAGGACTGATGAACAAATGATCAGGCAGACGGATGGACTGGTTGATGGATGGATTGATAACTGGATAGGCAGATATTCAGTGGATGGATGGATGGATGGATGGATGGATGGATGGCAGAATAAGTAAGTGGATGAATAGATGAGTGCACTGACAGATGGAGGGGAAACGGGATGGATAAACAGACTCTGAATGTTCAGGTGGAACAAACAGGAGGTTTGATCTTCCTTTATTTCTACAAAAACAACCCGCTATTTAAAGTGTCTGATCCAAATTCAGCACCTCCAGGCCTCACGGTACTCACTTCATCAACTCAGGCCTTTTACTTCTGCTACACACACACACACACACACACACACACACGACTACAAAAGCTCAATCCGCTCAGACCCTCACAGAAAATCATTAAACTTCTTTAATTACTCTTTAAAAATCAGTGGCGCTAAGTCACTAATGCTGCTCACACGTACGCCGCCGAAAAGAGCAACATTTCACAAACGATTACTCAAAGCCTCTGCTCTTAATCTCCTGAGAGAGAAAAAATCATACAAATAGGAGAAAAAGGAGAGAGAGAAAGTGAGAGAGAGAGAGAGAGAGAGAGAGACGCCCGTCTCCTTGTCCCGTTTTGCAGATGTCATCAGGCGAATGTGGGTGACATTTTGAGGGGGGACATTTTGGAGATTTAGTCTGGACCGCTTTAGGGACGGAGCCTGACCAGAACCAGATGCTCCGCTGCTGACCGGCATTCAGAGCCGAACAATGCGGCGTGGCGAAGAAGGGGGGTGGAGGATGGAGAGAATAAATTAATCATTTCTTTTCTCTCTCTCTCACACTCTTTCTTTCCTCTTTGATGGAATTAAGCTCTCCGGCGCTCCGTCTTGTGTGAATGCGTTTAACGTTTTCTTTTTTTTCTTCTTCTTCTTCTTTCTTTCTTTCTTTCTTCGCTCCTGATGGCCAGTGTGGGGCCACCCAGAGGAGACTGGGAGAAGGGGAGAGAGAGACAGAGAGAGACAGAGAGAGAGAGAGGGGTAATCCCTCTGTGGTTAAGGGGTGTAGGACCCCATCTCCAACCCCCCCTTCACATTATCCTCTCAAAACTTAGCTCTGTTTCATACCCCCGCATCTCTCTCTTTTTCTAAAGTGACTACATTTGCATAGAGCAACAATGCACGTTGCCACAGAGCAGATTAGCTGGCAATGGAGTGTGTTACCCTGATCTGTGTGTGTGTGTGTGTGTGTGTGTGTGAGAGAGAGAGAGAGAGAGAGGTGAACGATTTAGGCAGTACAGCGGCACCTGCCAAACGCTACCCTATCCATTGGACATTCAGACACTTTTAAAAAGAACTCAATGATATTACATGCTGTTACAGAGATCACTCTCTTTCCACGTGTGTGTGTGCACGTGTGTGTGTGCGTGTGTGTGTGTGCGTATGTAAGGGTGGGAGTCTGAAAGTCCATCTGCTCACCAGTGAAGGATTTACAGTGGAGTGTTGACAAAACCACAGAAGAGGCCAGAGTGTGTGAGTGTGTGCGTGTGTGCGTGTGTGTGTGTGCGTGTGTGTGTGTGTGTGTTTAGACTGCTCACCTGGTGGTTTTTAAGAACACACGAACACTCCCACACTTCGCTCTTGCTACCACACGTATCCTCTAAACCGGTAGGTTTGGTAAATATCTGGGTCGTGGTTGTGACTCTCGTCCTCCGTCAAAACGTCCAACTTTTACTCGTATTTGTATTTTCGTAGAACTTGCGCGCGACCGTTTCGAGACGTATATAGGGTTTTATGTTTTCCGGTTTACGTCTTAGAACAACGTCGTACAATTTGTAAGAGAAAGCTACGAAAGCGTAAGCACGGGATTTTCCTTACGATTTCACCCGATCTGAAAATTGAACCATGTTGTCCAAGTTTGCTCGAATTTGTACAAATTTATTTACAATAAATATAAGCTCAGTCATACAATCATACAATTTGTTTACATTCATACAGTAGCTTTTTTATTTTATTTTATTTATTTATTTATTTTTCCAGCATGGACTTGAAACAAACAACCACGGAGGACCCCACTAACTACAACTTCGTATATTTTATCCCGGAGGTTTTCTCAGTACGGTCTTGAAACAAAAATGCAAAAACTATATAGTCTGTAGTAAATAAAATATTAACTTTTTTTTTTTTTTTTTTTTTTTAAAGCACACGATGCGTTCTGTGTGGTGAAATGACAGGAAATGAGAATATTCGGAGCTTTCTAAGCGTCAGAGCACGTCCAGCTTTTTCATTAGTGTACGTCTGAGCTCATATTACCAGTCGTTCATGATAGAGATATTCGACAAAAACAAACAAACAAACAAACAAACAAAAAAACAATCTTGCATTATTTTACGTTTTTAAAAACGGCCGCTGAAATATTACTTACTGCTGTATTTTTTTTAATTATTATTTATTTATTTATTTATTTTTAGTTTAGACAGTTTACTTATTTATTGTTATATGTTTAATATGTTTAATGTGTTTTGAAGGGTTAGAAATTGGGAAGATGGGGATGTGAATTCATAATCAAGGTGAAATGTGGATTCTGAGGGTGTGTGTGTGTGTGTGTGTGAGCGAGAGAGAGAGATTCCCCAAGGCGAGTGTGTAGACAAATCAGTGTTGTGTCATATTACCCTTGCAAATCCCCCCCTCCACACACACACACACACACACACACACGTGCGCATTTAGTTAATGAATTAATCTCATACTAATGGCACTCCTGCTAATGCTATTAGACGAATCACCTGACAGCAGTACACAGGGAATATCAGCAATTCCACCTGGGAATTTCCCTCTTCCGGAGATCATTAGTGTGATGAAAGAACAATCCGGCAGCATAAAAACAGCCCATGTTTCCATTTAGCTGAAGAAGAAAACGACATTAACGGGGTTATGAACTCGATGGTCTCGCCCTGCTGAAAAAAAAACCCCAACAGAAACCATCACAGAAATTCTAATGGTTTCCACTACAAATACCATTACAAACCATCAGCTGTTAACTATTAAAACAATTATTGGTCTTGAGACATAACATGCCACCAATAGAAGGCAACAAATTACCAGTAGAGACCCGCAGGGACCGTTACAGTTTTTATTAGAACTAAAACATTTCCCATTAGATAACCATTGAAACCATTACAAATTCTCTGAGCGTTTCTATCTTTTTTTTTCTTTTCTTTTTTTTTTTAAGCAGGGCGGTTATGCAAATGTGTAGCAGTTCATGCTAACCGGTATAACGTGTTAGAAATATATACGGTTATTCAGCTTTGTTAGCTTTATCTGTACATATACGTACACGTTATTAATGACAGCAGGTTCAAACGAGAAGCAGTCGTGAGTCGAGCGTTTGTATGGAGTTGAATTTTGTTAAAATCACTTTAATTCAAACGAAATGAGCCGTATATTCAATCTAATGTGTAGTCATTCTAACAAACCAGAGTGGCTTTGTCTCTTTTTATAATAACGATGCTATAAGAAAAGCTCTGATCCCTTATATATCCATAGTTATGCTACATTCTGTAATTCTGCTGCTATTTTACTCTGAACCACCTCAAAACATCTCATTGCTAGTCAATCTTCCACTTTTTTTTTTTTTTTTTTTTTTTTAAAAAAGGCCCTATCAGGAATATCTGATCTGATATCAGTCTGTTGTTTTCACCAGCAGGCGAATGTGTCAGGCCCGAACATGACGATATGAGGAAGAAGACAAAAGATTACATCAAAAAGGAAGGGGAAAAAACTACACCACCACAACTTGTGGAGAAGAGTTCCAGATCTGTGTCTGGAGGGCGAGTGGGAGAACAAGAACAAGAACCCGCTGTCGTTAGCATCAGAATAGAGTCGCTTACGTAGCTGGCTAGCATGGTCAGACTCACAAGTCAAGTTGTGCGGTCAGATTTTTTGCTAACATGGTGAATGTGCTGTTATCCGTTCGAAGAAAAGCATGTTAGCTTAGCAAGAACCTGAATATTGCTAGTTAGCTTTGCTAATTTTTTAATTGTAAGTCTGCATGACTGGGTGCTAACGGACATCGAAATGCTTTCAGCTCTCATTAGCAGTGTTTGGATGAATAATCCCTTAATGATACTGTAATGACTCCTTTTAAAAGATTTCCTCAGGACGTCCTGTGAGGTAGGCTCGCTGCTTTATCTGTTTTGGAGAGGGAGAGACAGAACGAGTGAGGAAAGCCAGGTGTGGGAGGGAGGAAGGAAAAGTACCGTTAATTACGCTATCTGTTAAAACGGTGTCAACTGGTATGAATACACAGATTTGAGGACTAGCGATTGTTCGGGAGTTTGATTAGCATACCAAGCTGGAAGGTATTAATCACAGTTTAAATCCAGTCTTAGTTTAAACATGAAAATGTTAATTTAAAAAAAAAAAAATGAACATATTTAGGATTCCTTGGGCAGCTTTAACTGAAAAAAATAAAAATAAGTGTAGCCAGTTTCTGACCATTTGAAACACCCGAGAATTTAAGACCGGCTTTAACGTCGGCAGTTTGTGCTTTGTGGATGTGGATTTATTGAGCTAGCGTGTTAGATAGCTAGTTTTGTTTTGGGCATATTATGTCAAATTAGCTAAGCCACCTTTGTTTTGGAATATTCTCTAACTTCAGCTAGCTAGCTAGCTCAACAAGCTAATGTTAGCTAGCTTGGGCGTGTTCTTGAATCTTAGCTAGCATGTTGGCGCTATTGAAAATATCCAAAATATCTCAAAATTTCTAACCTAAAAGTTGCACACAAACGTCTCTTCAATTTGTGAAGTTGGGAGAGCTTCAGAAATCAGTGTTTCTGATTTGTTACGAATCTTCACCATGTCATTATTCACTGATTACGGCACCTGTGTTGTAATCAGTGGTTGCACTGTGGACATTTTATTTATTTTACAATATTAGAAAATGTACAGTACCATAATCAGGCTAGCTAGCTAACTGGGATAAGTGTATATGATGGGAAAAAAATCTTTATAACTAATTCTACTAGTTGGAAATAAACCCAGCCCAAAAAAAGCTGTAAAGGCAACTATATACTCCTACATTAGCAGGTTTGCTTTGTTTGGGCATATTATCTAAAAATAGCTAATTATCCATGTTTTGGAATGTTCTCTAACATTAGCTGGACAAATTTTTGTGAACACTCTCTTCCAATCTTCCAAAAACAGCTTGTTTTTTTTTTGTGTGTGGTTTTTTTTTTTTTTTTTAGACATTCCCTAACATTAGCCAGCTAGCTAGCTTGCTTTGGGCATATTATCTAACATTAGCTAGCTTGTTTTGTTTGAGAACACTTCCCAACATTAGTTAGCTAGCGTTTTTTTTTTTGTTTTTGTTTTTTCTGGAACATTCTCTAACATTAGCTAGCTTAGCTTGCTTTGGGCATATTATAACATTAGCTAGCTTGTTTTGTTTGAGAACACTTCCCAACATTAGTTAGCTAGAGTTTTTTTTTTTGTTTTTGTTTTTTCTGGAACATTCTCTAACATTAGCTAGCTTAGCTTGCTTTGGGCATATTATAACATTAGCTAGCTTGTTTTGTTTGAGAACACTTCCCAACATTAGTTAGCTAGTGTTTTTTTCTGGAACATTCTCTAACATTAGTTAGCTAGGGAATATTATTTTAATGTTCACGTGCTAGTTTGGTGATATGTTGCCTTAATGTGCTAGTTTTGACCTAAAAGTGGAACATGAACATCTCTTCAAGTTGTTAGTACAAGAGGGAGCTGCAAAAATAAATCAGACCAGAGTTTCTGACCTGTTGCTAACAGTTTACCCCGTCATAATTCCAGAGATAGTAAAGTTTTAAAGTTTGACGAGACATAATTCCTAAAAGTACATATAAATATAAATATATAAACTCACAGTGCACTCATATCCAACCACTTATATACATAATAACGACTTTTCAAGAGGTGGTATTGCCTCACATTAGCTAGTTCTGTTTATGCATACACATTTACAGCTAGTCAGATCTAATATTATGGGATGTTGGGTTTATGAGTGTTATGGGTTTCTCCTGCTAATCTAAGATCGTGTGTTGTGTTTTGAAATAAACCGCTTCATTAACAAAATGACCGTTCAAGTGTTCCACATGTTTGGGGCTTTTGCTAGCGTCATCAGAGCATAAGGTTTTAAACAAATGCATGTCCACCCCCGCCCTTTAAAAAAAGACCAACACCCCAAAAAATACCTTCTGCTGTCCGCCCCCACACTCTTACCACCTGCTCATTTAGCGCACGCGCACACACACACACACACACATGCACACACACACAAACACACACACAGTGCATTCTTTATCTCCAGATTTCCAGACAATGCCCAAGGGATACTGATGCCTAATCCTCCTGATCCCTCTCTTTCTCCTTCTCTCTCTCTCTCTCTCTCTCTCTCTCTCTCTCTCTCTCTCTCTCACCCTCCTGCTCATGTCCCCCACCATCACCAAGTCCTTATAGTTGAAATATCGTTATAAAATAAAGGTGTAGCATTCACACAGGACACCTAGTTATATATATATATATATATATATATATATATATATATATATATATATATATATATATATATATATATATATATATACGACCCAGGCAGGAAATAGATTAATCCTGAACAGGAAGTAGAGCTATGGTGTTGGTATTTGTGCTTTGACATGCAGAGGTTTTATTTTCTTCGGCTGCAAATATAAAAGTTCATTTTGTACATATTTTAACCCATCATGTACACCCATGAGTCTCAAACACTAAACTGTTAAGCAATTAAACAGACCCAAAGTTTATACAAAAGCAAGGCCATAAGTCTCTGCTTCCTCCTAACTCACACCATCTTTTTCCTGTGATTGAAGGATTTGCGCATTACGCTCTTAACTCGTTTGTTTCGAGGCCTAACTCCTGAAAGATTATACGAGTTATCCCATTTGAGTTAGTTAAAAAACACCATTCTTGTGTGTGTTGTGTGTGTGTGTGTGTGTGTGTGTGTGTAAGCTTAAGAACAGAACGGGTCAATGAGACCAGGCCGCTGCTTTACAAGGCCAAGCTCACAGCGAAGCTTGGATGTGTTATTGTAATGAACCATAAGCTCCTTTGGCTGTGCGCTCCCTAAAGAACTTGGCCGATAATATACTTAAGGCAGGACGTGCAGAGACGTTGAAAATGCCGCTCACGTAGCGAAGGCTTAAAGTCTCGAGGTCTGAAACCCCACAGACTGACAATGAGAGCAGGCGGCCGTTAGTGTTACTTGTATACGTCACTGTGCCCTTCATACCGTCTCTAGGTTTAGCAACACTTGCTCTCTTTGGAGCTGAAAGACTGTATGACTTAACGGAAATGCATAACAGTGCTGGGCTCCGTTCAGTGCTACCTCGTATTCGCTATAGCAAACTGAACCAACAGTGTCAGGAAGCGCTTTATCCAGGTCAGGGATGTGGTGGGTCCGGAGAATGTCCCAGGAACACAGGGCGTGAGATGGGAGTACACCCTGGATGGGACACCATCATAGGGCACCATGCAAATTCACTCCTAGGGACAATTTAGCGTAGACAATCCATCTACCGGCATGTTTTGGGAGGTTGGTAGAAACCAGAGAACCCGGAGGAAACCCACACAGACATTGCGTTCAGAGAACTCCACAAACCATCAGGATCAAACCGGGTTGCCAGGCAAAAAAAAATAAAAAATTCCAAGACAGCCATATTTCAAAGATCTGAAACTAGACCAAAATTGGAAAAGAGGGGGAGCTTTTATTTATTTATTTATTTGTTTGTTTGTTTGTTTGTTTGTTTGTTTGTTTGCTTTTTCTCAATCTTTGCATGGCAAACAAGTTCATCATGGCGCATATACATCTCTGATGTATATTTGGTTGTGTACGCAGTGTCTGCCCTTGCGCTTTCCCATTGTTTGTTGAAACTGATTAGTTTACTTCCTGCTTATTTGCTTTGAAGCAAGATCTTGGTGGACCACCTGCAAACCTGTTCCGAAACTAGCCCGGTTTGGCGTAAAAACCAAGACCCGCGGCGTCCCTGCCTGGAGGTGTGATGTAGCAACACTACCGACTGGACCACCATGCTGTGTAACGTCCTGAAAAATATGTTTGCCATTTTTGTCCTAAGATGAAACTGGTGATGGAGGCTCAGTGCTTAAGCCTTTGGGGGTACTGTTCAAATCCTGCGACTGTCGATTTTAAATTGCCTTGGATAAAAGCATCGACCAAATGTAAATGTAAACTACGTCGTGTTGCAATGAATTCTGAGGTCCACTGTCCTGTTGACTCGGTTCCTCGACGGATGTGACGAATTTCACCTGAGCTAAAATACAGTAGGTGATGGAGCGGCGGTAAAGATGGCGTCAGGATTCCTCCTAAGGGGAAACGTCAAGGGCACGTCGACAAGGGCTTCAAATTGAAGCAGGGCACTAGAAATAGAATTTACCCCTTAGAAGAGGCAAGTTTATCCACACCCCTGTGTGACGGTGGAATCCCCTCCTCTGCTGCAACAGCAATTAACCTTTCTAATCAGCAGGGTTAATTATCACCTGTTTATCAGTGTAAATATCAATCAGCTGAATAACCCCGGTGCACGGGAAAAGAAATGTGTGTGTGTAGAGTGGAAATACTGAGCAGTAATACGTGAACAAACACACACACACACACACACACACAGATACATGACACGCCGTTTGTCTTCCACACACACTTCCACACACAAACCACAGAAGCCACAGAGGTAGAGCACTCTTGACATTAATGGAGAAGGATGGGTGTGTAACAACGATTAAACCGGCACACCAGAAAAGGACTCCTTATTGTCGAAGAGGTCATTAGTGCATGTCAATTCCAGTCAAACTGCCAACAGTCACAGTTAATTAACGCCAGATAACGAGGTGTTTCCATTCACACCTTCTCCGTCAGCTGTGAAAGGGACGCCAAGGGTGAACCAAGGGGGCTAATATAATTATTAAAAAATAACATTTAACGCTTAAAAGTGAAACAGTCTCATCTGCTAAAATGATGTGAGGGGAAAGTTATATAAATATAAATGCCCCTCCTACTTTGCATCTTGCATGTTTTTGGTCTCATTTTTGTCACTATTTATATATATATTTTATAAGTCTTATAAAACATACTTGAGTCAGTTTGAAGCACAGCTGGTACACTGTGACTTTGAAAGTGCTTTTTCATTTTTTTTGATTCATGCATTAACTTACAGTAGAAAAGCACCGACTGTCAGTTGCTAAATATTTCCAGGCAAAAAATAAGAGAATTCAGATAATGCTAGAGCAAACCGGTTGCTCGTCTCAATCTGGGCCCTCTTGGCCGTTGAATGTTTTGTTAATTCTTTTGGAAAGCCCAACAAACACCTCTGATTGTCTCTTGGCCATTTTTCCGCCTGCCCCCTGCCCCTCCCTGGCCGTACCCCCTCCTGTCCGCCGGCCCAAAGCAATTTAGCCCTATCTCTCCTGGCTAACAATCCCCAACAGAGATAACTAATTAGCTACATTTCTGCCATTTCCATCTTAATGGTTTGTTTGCGGCCATTGTTTGGGTGACACAATGGGAAGCAAAATGCAAATGGAGGAGACCCAGGAGCACTCAGTTTGAGAGGGGGACTGGCTTATACCGCCCAGGAGAGAGAGAGAGAAAGAGAGAGAATGCATGTATGTGTTCAATTAAGTCACGTATTCAATGAGACAGAGAGACAAGACAGCAACATTCAAAACAGAAGGGACTTAATACCGCTCCTTGAGGTACACCGCTCAGCAGGGTGGAGCTCCTACACACTTGGCTCATATTCAGCTGCTTCTGAATTAACTGGATCAATCATGTCAGAGATCTTAACTTTGGAGAGCAAAAGTGGCAGTGGCCAGTACGTGCAAAACATAAACAAACCAACAACGCAACAGCAAAACCGAAAGCGCGACGAGAACCTCCGAAACATGACAGCATCAATCCAAAACAGAACGTGTAGGTCCTTATCGAACATCACATGCTCGATGCCGATTGGCCACAACGCGTCTAACTCTGAGAGACACCGGAACCCTGGAGATCAGGAGTGCGTTTAAAGTTAGAGGAAATATGAGCTATAACTATCATATAACTGTAGCTATCGACTTTGCATGACTTTTTACCATATGAGCATGTGGATGCTGGAATCCACCTAAAGGGGACCAGGTTATTCAGAAGAAAGAATCACTCTTCACTACAATAACAAACTAACTTCCCGAATCATTTTCTCAGAACTAGCTGGATGTGATGTTCAGTAAGGACCTACTGTTTATGACTTTGTTGTTGTGGTGAGACGACTAGCACGTTCACACAATGCAAGCAATAAAATGAGATTGCTTGAATAACAATGTATACAAGTTTCAGCCTCTTTCCACCGATAAAACCGTTCGTGATAAAAATCCTTTCACATAACCTCATTTTATAATTCGGTTCGCACAGGATTTCGTGCAGGATTTTTTTTTTTTTTTGTGATTGTTGCGGCCAACGAACTGCACGGTTTAGTTAATTCGTAATTCAAACTTTAAGCTAATAATAATTTGGAAAAATTGCACAAGAGAAGCTGCCTATGATATTCCAAAAACACTAATATGGCCAATACCAGGAGCGTTCAGACTGCATTAGCTCTCCTGAGGCACTTGTATCATAAGGTTTATCATAAATTGTGTGCTTGGAGTATATAGAAGGTGTGTGTGTGTGTGTGTGTGTGTGTGTGTGTGTGTGCACGAGTTTAGAGCACTGACTCTCTCTGAAAAGATGCAGAAATGGGGAATGTGGGGAATGCTGACTACGCTACTAATCCCTAATCCCTGCTGAGTGCAGGAGCTCAGACAGGTACTCTTTCCCTCACTGCATCTGTGTAAGTGTGTGTGTGTGTGTGTGTGTGTGTGTGTGTGTGTGTGTGTGGTAAAGAAAGAGGGTGGGCTCAGGTAGTCAGTATGCCGAGGTGTGTGGTGTGGTGGGACGATGAGCACCGGGTCTGTATATTTATACAGAAAGGAATCTTTAGAGTTTTATAGTTCTTCAGAGAAGATGTAAAGATTTCTGGGAGCTATATGTTGTAGTTTATTTAGTTCATCAGCCCCAGAGAGAGAGAGAGAGAGAGAGAGAGAGAGAGAGAGAGAGAGAGAGAGAGAGAGAGAGAGAGAATCATATATGATAATGCAGCTCTATGCAGTTCAGCAACAAATCCAAACCCAGGCCTACCTCAATTCTGCGCAAGTGTGTGTCAGTTTCCCATCATGTCACTCTACCTGTGAAAGTAGGAGGAGTTTTGTTGGAGGTTGACGGTTGACTAGTGATGTGCAGAGTAGTATAATACTAATTGAAGTTCAGAAATGAAACCAGACCCACGTTATTCTGAGTTAAAAATGAGAGCTATGTGTCTGACGGAACGGAAACAACACCACAGAAGACAGTTGCGCTGGTAAAGAAGATTTTTTTGCTCCATCATATTGAACTCCATCGTATCTCATCTTGGCTCGGCTCACGTGGTACCTGGGCAAGAAAGGTAACCAAAGTCAGCACAGGTGCTGAGATACGTCTTGCTTTACAGCGGAAATAGTGGGGAAAAAGATGCCATGTTGCCGGGCCGACCTGGTCCAGTGGAGAAGCATGACCAATATTCAAATACTACTGAATATCTTAATCTTAAATATCTTAATCAGGATTGAAAGTAAACTCTCTGTCTGTATTTCACAGAATAATCCTCTCTCGCTTTCAGTAAGCACTTTATCCTGGTCAGGGTTGCATTGGTTCTGGAGCCTGTCCCAAGGTGGGAACACACCCTGGATAGGATGCCAGAATCCCACCATGCGCATACACATTCACGCTCACACACTCATTCCCACCAAGGGCAATTTATCGTAGCCAATCATGTTTTTGGACAGTGGGAGGAAACCGGAGAACCCAGAAGAAACCCACATGGGAACTGGAAACAGAGAGCTCAGGATGGTACCGGGAAATCCTGGAGCTGTAAGGTGGCAACACAACCCGCTGTTCCACCCTAGAAAACTCACTGCGAATACGGTCCTCGTGTGTTCTCTCATCTGACCTGATCCATGACTTTAACCAGAGCTGTCTCCTTTATTCTTGGCCAGTCATCTTGCATTCCTTATCCTCCCAATCTCACTCCATCTCCATCATGTGTCATGTGCTCTTTTTTCCTCCACGCTGCACTTGAGGAATGGATCGGGAGAATGCAAGGGCACAGAGGATCTGCGTTCTGTTGGAGACATCGTTCCTGCATCTCTGAGGGTCAGAACACAAGGGTACTAATGAGGAAGCTCGACCACTGACTGTTGGAGGTCCGGGATGCTTGACTTTGGGGGGGGGGGGGGGGGGGGGGGGGGGGGTTGGGGGGGGGTTGGGGGGGTGACATGGCTGTTGGTCTCTCTGTGAAGAACTTGGCATTGGATTATGAAGGCCACCCAAGAGGTGAAAGAGAGCGAAGAGTAAACCAATTAGCATTGTACCTCCATGAGCTAAGACGTGAAGGAGGGAGAGACTGAGAGTCCTAATGAGTAGCTCAAGGTGGACACACACATTCAGGAAGACAATACTGATTACAAAAAAACAAACGCGAATAAATATAAAGTCCAATTTGAGAGTCTCAGTAACTTTTTTAATTTTTGAATGAATGCAACATAATTACTGACTCAATTTTTTATTACAAGGAGCAAATGAACTGCTTCCTGCTGCCCTCTGTTGGTCAAATTCAATAATGCACGCACAAACACATTATAGCTGAGAGGTCAAGTACAACACCCTTGAAAGAAAATGTTAGGGATGTATAATAAAAAAGGAAGTAGATAAGAAAATATGGTTAAGATGCTGAGGTGACACGTTTCATAAAGCTAAACTGTCAGCTTCTTTGACCTGTTAGCCTTGTAGTCATAGCTCTTGTATATAGTGTATAGCTAAGGAAGCTTAGTATAGCTATAAGTGTATAGCTAAGGAAGCTTTCTCTTGGCTGATTGACTACATTTGACTACATCGATTGTAAGAAAAATCCATGACCTGTAACCTCAACCTATGAGGATTTACACATTCTTTTGAATTTAGTATTTGAGAGACCATGCTGAGTCGTTGTTGTTGTTTTTTGTTTTTAATTTTATCATTCATACTGTATAACACCATACCGAGAGCATGTCTTTTAAACTCCCGTCCTGCAATAAGCGTCCAGCCGGCTCACTCAATCTCATCATCAAAGTGCGTCCGGTTGAGTGGCTCGACACTCTTTACCCAGCCAATCGAATTAAAGCGATCAGCATTTTTCCTTTTATTGAAGCTGCCGCAGACCCAAATGCGATAGTGTCGAGCAGACTCCCTCCACTTTCCCTTTTTTTCTTTACCTCCTTCCTTCCTCCACATGGTCTTTTTCTCAGGAGATGGTGACGCTGAGCTCCTCTGATAACTAAACCTCATTTACACACACAGAGAAAAGACAATAAAGCTAAAAATGAAAGACCTCTAACAGTAGATCTCCAGACACATTATTATTACATTACTGAGAGAAATTCTAATAAGCAATTTGGTTGAATTTCCTAGAAATAAATGTGAACGAAACGTTACCATCCCTTAATCAAGCTTCTCCAAATCCTTTAAACAATTTCTACCCCATTTTCTACCCCATTTTCTTTCTTTATCCTGGTCAGGGTCGCGGTGGATCCAGAGCTAATCCCAGGAAAACTGGATGTGAGGTGGAAATACTCCTTAGATACGATTCCAGCCCATCGTGGTGCACCATGCACACTTATTCACACCTAGAGAAAATTTTGCATTGTCAGTCGAATACTGGCACGTAAGAGTTTTGGAGATGTTGGAGAAAACTGGAGAACCCAGGACGTAACCCGTGATGACATGAGGAGAACATGAGAAGAAAAGTTCACATGGACAGAAATCTGAGCCTCAGGACGGCACCAGGGATGCTGGATCTTTGAGGTCAATGCCAACTGCTACACAGCATCATACAGCAGATAATTGCACTTGGAGGAGATGCTACCTGCATACACAAGTTAACAGACGCCCACAATTGGTTAGCATGGCTCTGATTGAGAGCCGAGAGATGAATGGCGTACCTCCCAACCAATGAGCAGGATGGTTCTGGATGATTCCGGATTGGCCAAGGATGACTGTGGAGTCATCCGGATTCAAACTCCCCGTAGTATGCTGAGTTCCTAAAATCATTGTGCCTCATGGACCCTCTTTCAAATTCATACAAAATCAGTTGTGTGGCCATGTTATATTCTGTGCTTGTACGGATTGGACTGAGAATTCTATCCATCCATTTTCTGTACCGCTAATCCTACACGGGGTCGCAGGGGAGCCTGGAGCCTATCCCAGGGGACTCGGGGCACCTGGACAGGCAGGGGGTCACCCTGGACGGGGTGCCAACCCATCGTAGGTCACAATCGCGCACCCATTCACACACTACGGACAATTTAAAGATGCAAGTTTTTGACCTGGGTGAGGAAACCTAAGTACCCGGAGGCAACCCCTGAAACACAGGAAGAACATACAAACTCTGCAAACACGGGGCAGAAGCCAGATTCGAACCCCCTATCACCTGAGAACTGCTGGTTGAAATTCATTCATTCTTTCATTTTCCTTCCTCGTGTCCTGGATGGCAACAGGATGCAAATGTCAGTCCAGGCCTCTCTAACCCCAGCTACAGTTTCCACCTCTCCATCCAGAGACATTTCCAATCCTTGGGTACCATGGGGTTCCTTGTCAGGTGCTCAAACCAACAGTTCTGTCCAGCTATTGTACAGTGTGAACAGGTTGTGCATCTTGACGTGGAATATACCATAAAACCTGAGGGTCACATTGTTGTCCAGATGCTGTGGTTTGTCTTCGATGCTTCATGTCCATGCAGAACACTGCACTGACATTCCTTGGTTCCAGTACGACGACTGTAGGATGCGTAGGGACAAATCTGTGTGTGACTTTGACTGGCATGCAAAATCAACAACACCTCAATCCAATAGACAACTTAATAGGATTATTTGAAACAAACACTGGAACTATAAGAGCTCAAATGTACAGGAACCATCTGAAGACTCTGGTAGAATGCTTACCTGAGAGGTGTCGAGAGGAGGTGTAACCAAGTATTAAGACAGAAATGATACATGCTATTGCTTTGATGTATATGGGAGCATATCATGAAGGTTCTGTGCATCCACTGAGCTGAGACCTCCATGCTGGGGAGGAGCCGAACCCTAACCCTAAACCCTAACGCTCCATGCTGGGGTAAAGGGGTTTGGTGTCTTACTCAAGGCCGCAACAACTGTTGCGTACCACTTTGTCTTCTCACAATTTTCCATCACTTCCAACGTTCTGGAACAAGTCCAAATTTTGGAGGCGGAGCTTCAGTGATGGCAGAGCAATAACAGAGAAAATCGCCGCTTTTGGTTGTCCGTGATCGCGGCCCTTCGATCGTCTGAGTGAAGTTCCGTTCGTCTTTACAGATCACAGTAAAATCCTAAACCAGCCTCCCTACAGAAAACTCCTGAAGAACCGGTTAACGGATTTAATTCCCGCAGGCAGGAAGTCTCGGGGCTCTCATGTTTATATGACAGACGTGAACAAGTGAATAAGCAGTGAGGGAATCGGATGCCCCGCCTCGGCCGCTCTCTTTATTCGCACATGAAAGAGGGACGCGAACTCGCCGCCAATTTCGTTCTTCATTCACAAGGCCGGATTCTGTTCAGTGTACGAGGATCGCTAATTAAAAAGTGCTAACGGCTAGCGTGGCGGAGGGGAGAAGGGTGAAAAGCAAACCCCCTTTGGGATGGAGGGGCTTAATCAAGACCTTACACACACACACACACGCTGATCCTAGGCCTCGGGACGTGGATTGATCTTTCGGGTGGGTTACAGGGAGAGGTTTGAGTTCGACTTCTCCTGCTAAGCTGGAGGGCCACACACCTGTGTGTGAGTCTGTGAGTGTGTGTGTGTGTGTGTGTGTGTGAGTTTGTGTGTGAAGCACCGCTAAGCCCAGATTAAGCTAAAGTTACCCGTCTCTCTCCCTTCTTGCCGTGTCATTCAAACCCCCGATAGCCCGGCAACCACGCGGCCCACACAAAGCCCCCTTTCCACTGCCCTCATCAGTGCCATTAGCTCTCAGACATCAAACACAGAGGATTATGGGATTGCCAGAGGTCCCTGAGGGAGGGGGGAAGGAGGACAAAATGGATTCTTCCGGGGGACTCCCTTAACGCTGGAAGGCTTTCTCTCGGGAGATTACGCTGCAATTTGTTTCCCTTTTTTCCGCCATTTTGTGAGCCGTGTGCTCTCTCTCTCTCTCTCTCTCTCTCTCTCTCTCTGCACGGTGGCTGTACAGTAATCCCGGCCGTGCGGCAGATTACATTCGGCTTTGTCAACATGGCTAATACCTAACAGCCGGGGAATCGCCAAGTTCTTAAGGCACTTAACACGTTAAGAGGGTGCTAACGTGTGTGTGTGTGTGTGTGTGTGTGTGTTAGAGAGAGAGAGAGAGAGACCATGCCGACACACAGTCAAGAGCATGTCAAAACCCAACCACACACCTAGTGTATTCTGACCTTACACTTTGATCATGGTCCGGTCTGTTTCATGAGAAATATGAAGCGAGTTCATGCTAACAAAACCCAGCCCTAGCGTCTAACGCTTAGGACACACAGTGAAGCGAGGTGTGTATTAACTATAAGATGGAATAATAATGCACTTCAGAGCTAGCGCAGTTCTGACGGAACACCACGCATTGTCTATAAAGCTAATTCAAACTCCGGAGGCGGACCAAAAATGTTAAACGGCCGTCGCTGATTTCCCGAAGTTTAGTACGTCGGAAGGAATATGTAATCAGCCGCACTTTCTTCCACGATTCTCAAATACATAGTACGACAGAAAGTAGGCTACTTCGAGTGTTGCCGAGTGCACGGTGCTTAAATAGCTTGAACTGCTCAAATTCATGATGGTTTCTCAGGAGCCGTGCCATCAGATTTGATCCACTGCATCTCTGTGCAGTGAATCTCTAATGATGATTCTATTACTAGAATAAACATGGCCGCCACTGTCCAATCAGCTTTCAGCAGACATTTGACAGGGTCAGAGGCATAGCTGTGTTTCCAGCAGAATTGTTTGCATACGTCAATACAGTGAGACCGTGAATTTATTCTATATAATATTCCGATATTTATTCAAAGTATTTATCCATTTTCTGTACCGCTTATCCCACACAGGGCCACGGAGGAGCCTGGAGCGTACCACAGGGGACCCGGGGCACAAGGCAAGGAACACCCTGGACAGTGTGCATACACATTCACACACTACAGACAATTTGGAAACGCCAATCAGCCTATAATGCATGTCTTTGGGCTGGGGGAGGAAACCAGAGTACCCAGAGGAAACGTGCAAATGCCACGCACACAGGGCGGAGGAGGGAATCAAACCCCCAACCCCGAAGGTGCGAGGCAAATGTGCTAACTACTGAGCCACCGTGCCGCTATAACGTATTTATGCGTAGTTGTGTATATATGATGAAGCAAACCGTTTGAAGCCTTTCTTCAGCTTGCTAGAGGCCTTGCCAGTATTCTTACACGTTTTCGGGACGTCGTTGACGTTCAACTTCGGCTGCTCTTACAGACAGGGGTTGTAATATAACGCTACTGCGCGTGTAGCGAATGAACCGGAAACGCAGGAGCCATCCTACGGAGAACTCAGAAGCCTATTGCTTGGGGCCTTTACCCGTCTGGAAGCCGGAGTGAAATGAGAAAACGACAAGAAGAGGGGAAAAAAGGTGTTCTGTCATAGCCTACATGACGTAACGATGAGTTTCCTGACTGGGAAGCTTGAGCTAACACTTCTAGCGTGCAGAAAGTAAGACTTCAGACTTAAAACGGTCTGTTTAACGCCCCAATAGAAGCGTTCACACTCAGGCGGAAAATGCGTGGCACG